>NC_041217.1:47150371-47180362 GCF_002837175.3 Physeter macrocephalus
CCGCGTCCAGAGCCTGTGCTCTGCAACGGGAGAGGCCACAACAGTGAGAGGCCCGCGTACCGCAAAAAAAAAAAAAAAAAAAAAAAAGAAAGTGAAGCAAGGAAGGAAGGTTTACCTTGCCTAAGGAGACACGGTTTGTAAGTGAAAGAACTGAGTGTTCATTTCAATTCTGTGATACTGACACGCAATCCCACACTTCCTCTGGGACCAAGTGAGAAAAAAAGCAAAAGCTGGTTGAAAGTGTGATGCTTGGTGCAAAAATGAGTGATTTCAACTTCTCTTTGATTTCTCCGAGGTCATTCCATTTGCTGCTGACTGTGATCTGGATGAGTGCACCTGCCGAGACCCCAAGGCGGAAGAAAACCTGTAACTGTGGGGTCAAGCCCCTCCTTCCACTGCCCTGGAGGCAGTAAGAATCAGAGGCCTCCACAAAAGGAAGCAAACGATGAATGAAGAAGAAAGGTCATGAAATGAAGGAAGGAAGGAAGAACACGAAGGATCCTATAAGAAATGCAAGAGGACGTTTATAGGTGCCAACTATTGCATCAAGTAGCCCAAGTAAGGAAGAATCGTAGGCAAACATTTCTTCAAAGAGGCAGTTGATTTAAAGTGGAAAGAGAAATATGATATATATACAAGGACCCTCCTTCCCCATTTATATTCTATCAAATCCCATCCTCAACTCTTGCCCTGCTCCCCACTCTGCACCCTGCCAACTATTCAGCACCACCCAACTTGTAAACCAATACCAAAATACTAGAAGAGAAGTTGCCAGGGACACTCTGCTAATACCCCATTGTGAATGGATGGCCATCTTTCAGGGCTCGTCTCATCTAAACTGGCTCTCTCCCTTTCTTTGTGTAGTCTCCCTTAGTAATAATGAGGTTAGTTATTAATTCTTTATAAGTATTTAAACATAATGATATAAATATATTATATATATTATATTTTTTGCTGTCTACTAAGCTAAAAATTTTCCATTGTTCCACACATGCTGCTGTGAAGTTCACGTCCAAAATGAATGCTGAGGGTTTGAGGACCGAAAGACAAGTTCTTCTGCCATCTTTCTATTCCTAGGGATTGGCAGGCTGAGAGGGAACTGGGGAAGGAAAGAGAGAGATTAGATGGAGTTTTTGATAATCACATGTCAGCTAATCATCTTTTCATGAACTCGGAGCCGAGCCCAGTTTGAGGAGATAGGGGCTTGGAATGATAATACTAAAAGGCATGGAAAGGTGGGTGGGGTTATCCATTGGTGATGGGTCCAGGAAAACTAGACTATGGTTCTTGAGTATCCATCCAAAAAGAATACATTCTCTTCAGTTCTTGGAACTCTTCGTTGCAGTTGGTGAGGCCCAGGATTTTCTGCACTTCCACAGGTGCCTGTTCCAAGTGTGGCTCTCGGCCAGTCACTCAGTCAACAAGTCTGTATGTAGGCTCACTCTCCCATCACCAGGATTACAGGAACTCACGCATTCCTCATACTTGGCCTGTGGTCTCCCTTTTTCTGAGTCTCCAAGCCTGGCCATCATTCACAGCCACATGACCTATTGTTGACTTTCTGGGGAAAAAATGTCATGGAAATGACATCGGGGAAAGGTGGAGGAAACTGAAGAACAGGCAGGTTTGGAGGAGCCGCGGGAGGCCATAGACAGGGGAGAAGTCAGGGTAAATCAGAGCCCAGGTGCTGGAGGATGAATTGGGTCAAGGAGACTCAGCCTTGTTCCGAGTCTCCACAGCAGACCAAAGGGGATCTTTTGAACAATGCAGACTCGGAGGTAAATTCTATTCAAGTGTGATGTGTCGAATCTGTGTCCCAGAGAGAGCACTTTGAGCAAGCTATGAAAATAACATGGAGCAAGGGTGACACTCTGTGGGGAGAGAGAAGAATTTCAACTACTTAGGGTCCATTTTGTCGTTGTAACCCTTTCTTGCTCAATAGATGGACTGTATGTGAAATGACCACGTTAACCTGCCTCTATTTACGTCCTGGGCTGACTCATTTTGCATGTGGTCTACTGCAGTTGTTTTTTAGTGATGATTTATGGATTAGGCCTTGGAGAAAGAAAGTAAGGAGCTAGTTTCTTGTTCAACACTCCAGTTTATCATCTCAGGAAGGGAAGAACAGGCAAAAGTTCAAGGGCAGCCTTGGTCTCCGTGGATCGCCTGCTCTTTGGCTCTGACCACAGTTTTCTATTCTTCCCATCAACGCTGAAAGCAATGGCTGTGCAAATATCAATAGAAAGAAGAAATACTTCCCCCACTATCTTGAGCCAGACTTCACGTAGGAAAGAACAACATTCTGGAGTGGAATAAAAAGGAGAAGGAGATTTCACATATTTATCTGTGGGGATCTGAAATGAGGGTGGCAAGGTCACTGGGGAAGGGAAAGACCAGAGTCTGCCCATCCAAAATACTCTTGTTCTCTGTATTTGCAGCCGTAATGGAAACAATAGCCTAGATACCTACTGTTCCTTATCTAGGTTCACATTTTTAGTGCCCCCAAGAAGAGAATATTTCTTTCTGGGATTCTGATAGGCTTCAATATGGAAAGGACAGTAGAAAAGTTTAGATTCTTCATTTTAAAACAGTCGTAAGATGGTTATCCAAATGTCTTGGAGCATGTCAAACTCCGTGCAGGGGAATCCTGCCATGTCTGAGCTTGAGAGTTATCCTGGGCCTCGCCCAGCTCAGGAAGCCTACATCCACCCCATCCCCACCCCCTCCCACCCCAAAGCCCCAGGAATACGGAGCCTGTGGTTCATGCCAGCGTGGATCTGGGCTCAGTCTTCCCACAGGAGTTACAGTAAGAACATTTCTCTTTCGTACTTCATTTTAAAATATTTCATTCTCTGTTGGCAACATGTGCACTGCATCACTGCCCTGGGAGGGTGAGAGGAGGGTTCTGGGGGTGTTGCGGAAAGCCTTTCAGGCTACAGGCTGCCCAGCCCGAGTCAGCCCTGGCCATTCATAGATGGCAGGTTCTTCCAGCCTTTGTCCCTGGAGCCTAGTGCTTCGAGCTCCTCGGGTCACTAATAAAGTTGAAGCTCTAGGACACCCCCGGTCACAAATCCCCAGTGGATGTCAACTCACACTCACTCCACGTGGTGGTCTGCTGCTCTTCCCATACAGAGGGCCTCTCCCAGAGGCTCTTCCATTTGTTTCCTTGTTCCAAAATCACTTCTCTGCTGCTTCTTTTCCCCAGTAACTAGGAGCTCTGGGATCCAGGTTGCCTAGGGCTGGATGACTCTGATGATTAGTGTGACAGTTTCCAACCAGAGAGATGAGAGGGCAGAGTGAGGAGAATGGTCAGCTGGCAAACTTGTACCTGAAAGTAAAGAGCTATTCTTGATTCTCTCTTTTCCTTCCCCCCATTACAAGGCATTGGATTTGGCATGTCCTCTCCTCTGTGAGATCACTATTGAGTGTGTCAGTTAGCATCCCAGGGGGCTGGCTTGATTGGGAACACAGTGAAAGGAGCTATCTACTGTATTGTAACGTAAAACAGCTACAGCCAGTTATTTTGTAAGGTTATAAAGTGTTCATTAAAAAATCAGCACACAAAATGGGAAGTGTCTTTGGTGTCTTATTCTTCGTTTAAATCATTCCATCACTTCCAAATTGCTCGAGCACTTCATTTGCTCGTTTCAGGTCTGGACATCCATCATTGATTGACTGATGATTCTTTTCAGTCACTTAAAAAGTATTTATTAAGTAAATGGTATGCATAAGGAAGATAAACATGAACGTTCACAAGAAGAGATGACATATACAAAAGCAGAGTACACAGTAGTCATGTCAAGTGCCTCATGAGTTGTAGGAATAAAATGCAAGAATCATTTACAGTCCAGAGGCAGTAGCGTCACCTCTGGATGCCAAAGGCAGGGAGTATTTGAAAGATGGTCCATGAAGGATGCATACGAGCTTGATAGGCAGAAATGGGAAAGGGGGAGAGAAGAGTCCAGGCAAAGTGAAGAACGGGGTTGACCCTATAGAAGCAGGAAGGGGAAAAGGCTGGGTGATAGCAGACGTCCCTGGGGCATCCAACTTAGCGAGAAGGTAGAACTCAGCTCACATGTGCCCTGCATTTGGCAAACGCAGTCTGATTTAATCCTCACAAACAGATCTGCAACTTCCACTATTTCATTTCACAGATGTGGACACCGAGTGTCAGTGTGTAAAGAAAGTTCTTTAAGGTCATATGCCTGGCACTAGAGTCATGCCTGGTTCTGTGAGACACCAAGATAGATATAAGAAGGAAAAGAAAAATGATGGTTCATAGGATGGGAAAAGGCAAAGGAGAAGTGGAGATGTCAAAGACAATGACTCTGCGTTATCTTTATACCCATAAAGGTTATCATCGCTGACAGAAAAGGGAAGCCAGGAGGAGTAAGCTTCTGAAGAAAGAGCGTGTCTTTGCTTTTTGATAAAATCAGTTTAAAAGCCAGATAGATAATTCGTTGGAAATTTCATATAAAGCAGTATTTAGCAAGCTGGAGGAGGCTTCTGCAGCTGGGGGCAGTTTGCCAATGTCTCTGGCCCTGCTGGGCACCACCTGGCTGCCAGAAGGGCCAGGTGGTTATCTCAGTACATGTATGAGCCTTTTGGGAAGGCCTGAGGAATAGATAGTTAGAAATGTGAGCCTGGAACTTGAGAGAGGGGTGTGTGACTAGAAATAAACTTTTAAGAGTAAAAATAATGTTACCTGACATTTTCTTTATGGCTTGCAAAGTACCTTCATGTGCTTTATTGCTACCCATGGGTTAAGCAGAAGAAGTTTTTGGTTTTTGGTTTTGGTTTTTTTTTCCATTTTACAGGTAAGGAAACTGTGTATTAGAGAGGCCATTGAAAAATTTAAGTTCATATTACTAAGTGCAGGTTGGGATGGGAATCCAACTTTTCTGTCTCCAAATGTGATGTGCTTTCCACTACATGAAGTCCAGCCCACTAGACCCAGAATGAACTCAGATTTTCCCAGCTGAAATGGGAAAGTTAAATGTCTTTTTACTTGTTTATATTTCAAGGTGCTCATTGGTTTACCGGTGGCTTTCTTAGTAGCTGATGGTAGGAAAACTGACAGCAAACCTAGAGAATCTTTCCAGGGCCCTCGGCTCATGCCAGGCCCTGAGTATAAGCAGATGCCCTGCACATGCCCGTGAGGCCAGCTGGACTGAGACATGCTGGCAAGGCTGCCTTCTCCCTAATAGTTTCCCCAGGGAGAGTCCTGGCGAGAGACTTTGGACCTCTGGTTTCCATTGACTGACAAACTTAAATGACACGATGAGTCACCCGTCAGCTGGGAGGCTCACTACTCTAAGATTCCGGCCAATCAGATGTTGAGGGGCTCAGGATGGCAGGAGGGTAATATGGCTTTTTACTTATAAATAACTCCAGGGCAACTCTGGAGCTGGCTTTGGGTCATCTCTTTTTATGTCACCCCAAGAAGACCACTGGTTCTGGACCGATAACATTTCCGTTTGCCCAACGGTTGGCTCAGAAAAAGGGATGGTGATGAGAATCTTGTATCTTGTAATATATGTCTACACCCATAAAACCTACACATGCCCTGGGTATTTGGAACAAAGTAAGACTCATTCGAAAATAATGATTGTTTTCAAGTTGTTCGTGATTTGCTGATGATCCCTCTTTTTGTTTGTTTCCCCCTTGATCCTGCCACTAGATCCTCGGGTTACATTGCCAAGGGTTAGTAAGAACTGGTGTGACAATGGCAGAGTCCATTCTGAAAAGGATCTACAAGTCAAATCTGGTTAGCATTCCAAATCAGTATAATAAAAACATTCCCAAGCCCTGAAAGACAGTACAGATCAACTACAATTTGCTAGTGCTCTTCAAATCAGATTTTCTTCTCAGGATCATTTAATATAGACAAGCTTCCTTTGCCTTGTCTTTGTCCACACAAAAGTCACTTATTCAAATGCAGAAAATAAATAAATAAAAGGAGACTATTGACTTTTTAATGACTGCCAATCATGTTGTATCAATTTGCCTTTCCTCTCCATGAGGTAATAACTGCTATCTGAAGGCAGCTGCTTTGTAAAAAATATTTGTACTCTGAGAAGTCACATATTTAAATCTCACAAAAGGCTATCAAAGCTCAAGAAAGTTCCCATATCACAACTCGATGTGTGCAGTTCGGAGTGCTTTCTGAATAGTAAAGCCAAGTTGTGTTAGGACACAAGTAATTTCCAAGGAATGATTTTGTTGGTAGCGAATCAATAACCTTTAGAATGATCTGTAAGAGGGTTCCTACAGTTTCTTCAAATGTCCTAGAAAATATTGCTCATGAACTCAACACTGCTCTTGACTTCTCTGCTTTGCCAGGTAACTTGCTAAAGGGACCTTGACTTTGAGAAGTCAGACCGTGACTGAGGAGCAGTAAAACACTTGAAGATGAGACATGAGAAGTATTCAAAGAGGTACAGAAATGCCCAAGGTGGCACAGCTAATAAGTGGCAGAGCCCTGATTTAGACCCTCGGAGTCTGGTTCTAGGGTCTATGCATTAACCCTCTATGCTCTAACAGAACACTCCCTCTCTGGGGAAACCACACACGTAAAAAGCACAGTACTTAGATTTATAGGTTCTCAGGCTTGAAAGGGTCTCCAAAAGACTGAATTATTCACATAACGTTTCCTACCATGGGTTGTCCTGCCTAATTGTGAATCACTCTAGTATTAAGGAAATCACTGTCTCCCAGGGCTACACATTTTATATCTGGACTGTTCTGACTTTAGTGAAGCAAAAAAATACCCAAATAGCTGGTGATATCAATAAATATTTATTGAGCACCTATTCTGTGCCAGGTGCTAGGGATACGGCAGTGAACAAAACAAAGCTCCTTATTTGGAAAGACATTGGTGGAGACAGACTATATAGTGTAGAGTGCTACAAGGAAAACTAAGGGGCAGTAAGTGGGGTAAGGAGGGGCCGGGGTGGGGAGGTGCTAGTTTCTATAGGGAAGGTCTGTGAATGCTTCTCAACAGCAGGAAGTCAGCTGCCCCGTGGATACCTGGGGGGAGAGTGAGCCAGAACAGGGAACAGCAGGAGTGAAGTGGGAGAGAGCTTAGTGTGTCTGCGGAAGAGCAGAACAAGGGAAGCAGGTGAGGGCAGAGAGGGATGGGGGTGGAGAGGGGTCACAGAGGGTCTCGGACTCTGGCTTTTACTTGGAGGGAAATCGTGTCCCACACCAGTTTCTCCGTATCTGCACATAATCCATCGCATCTGCTTCCTAACTCTCACATCCATCCTCCTCCTTTCGGTTTGCCTTCCTCTCAGCCCGGCTTGGGCTGCCATCACCTCCTCAGCTGCCATGGTAACGTCACCAAGCCAGGTCCCTTCTCCTGTCTCTTCCCCCGCCGTCTGTTGTCACGAGGCTTCCACATCATTCCTCCTGTAGCACACCTCTCGTCCGGTCACCCGGGACCCAGGGAAAGGAGCTCACCGTGTCTGCCTGTCCTGAAGGATCAAACCACTCTCAGCACAGCCAACCTGTTAACACTGGCTTCCTGCTGCTTCCGAACTAGTGGTCCTCCCCAGCCCCACACCACCCCCTGCCCCCCTCCAGTCAGAGAGGATGCGCCCACAGCCCCTGAGGCTCCTGTTCCTGCCTGTGCTAATCCCTAACCTGGACGCCCTCCCTCCATCTCCACATGCCCCAAAGCTGCTCACTTCCCAGTCCCCTCTCGTGTTCTCCAGTTCCGTGAAGCTGCGCTTCCTTCCCCATCTGATGAGATTTACTGTGTCCATGGCTCCTTATTCTCCTCTCCCAGGATCATCAATCTGGTTGACTGATGTTTTGTTAGCTGTGTTCTTGCCTTTCCCTCCTATTCAATCGTAAACTCTTCGAAGCCAGGTGAACTCAGGGCTCCACTAGACCATTCGATACCTTTTCTGAGAAATAAAAAAAAGCACCCCTTCATCTGAGTGAAAGCAAACCAATGTCAGAGAGCATGGCTTGAAAAGTATAGCACGGGCTGGATTTCTGCCCATATTCACCCCCTGGACCAGGCAGCCTCGGGCAAGACACAACATTACATCTCTACATTGTGGCCCTAGAAACACTATCTTACTTGATTTTGGATCTCTGACACTGCCTTGCACAGTGCCTTGCCTGAATAAATTACCTTAAAATTTGCTGAGTTGAATCCCAATCCTGATTTGGGGAATGTGAGAATCAAAAGAAAAGATGTTGTGTTTGGGGTTGGAGATGGGTGGGTGGGTCTGTGGACACTCGAGTTTTATGCTTTGACTGGTTCTTTAACTCTAGTCTGAGCAAGGATGATAACACAGGGCCAACACAGAAGACTGTGGGTTGTGAGTGCATAGTTTCAAAATGACTCGTTTGGAGGCTGACCATTGAATTCAGGGTTTGTCGGTCAGTTTTATGTTGAGGTGTACTTTAGCTCAGCTAAGATGTGCACATTTTGGTTTTAGATGTGTAGTCCACATGGATTAGGAAGAAGTAGCAACTGTTGATTAGGCAAGATTGAGAATCTAAGAGACAACCTGACCTGAGACGAAGTGAAGTGACCTTGAGCAAGTTATTTAATGGCTTAAGACTCAACTTTCCCATCTGAAAAATGGAATGATAATTCCTAACAGAGAATTTTGATGCAGATTTACTACAATAATCATGAAGTGCCTTCCATGGAGGCACTTTTTTCTTTCTCTTTCTTATAAATTTATTTATTTATTTTTGGTTGTGTTGGGTCTTCGTTGCTGCACACGGGCTTTCTCTAGTTGCAGCGAGCGGGGGCTACTCTTCGTTGTGGTGCGCGGGCTTCTCATTGCAGTGGCTTCTCTTGTTGCGGAGCATGGGCTCTAGGCATGTGGGCTTCAGTAGTTGTGGCATGCGAGCTCTAGAGCACAGGCTCGGTAGTTGTGGCACACGGGCTTAGTTGCTCCGTGGCATATGGGATCTTCCTGGACCAGGGCGCGAACCCGTGTCCCCTGCATTGGCAGGCGGATTCCTAACCACTGTGCCACCAGGGAAGTCCCCATGGAGGCACTTTTAAAATGGTGATTATAAGTATTATTACCCGAGATCAATAGAAGTATCCCTGGTACAGAAGGAACAGAGTAGTGGGCATGGTGATTGGCTGGCTTTTGGGTTTCCATATACTTTCTGGCCTAGGATGTGAATTATTCTAACGGGTATTCCTCTCTCTCTCTCTCTCTCTCTCTCTCTCTCTCTCTCTCTCTCTCTCTCTCTCTCTCTCTCTCTCACACACACACACACACACACACACACACACACACACACACCCATATACACACTCACATGCTCATATGCAATTAAGTGTTCTATGACCCTTTGGCTATGTTTTAAATATAATTTCATTTAAAGCCACGCTATGTGCCAGTTTGAGGCCCCAGATTAAATAGTTAGAATGTGACCCTGATTCCAAGTAGTAAGGGGAGGAAAAAATTGTTTAAACTATGTCATCAAGAAATGTAATTTATTCACAATTTTAGAGGGTCATGTTGATGCCAGAGCATGTCCTGGGGCTCTGCCTGGGCAGCATACTCACAAATAAGCAAACTGGATCCATCCATACTAATTGTAGTTTTAGACAATTTACCTTCACGAAGTAAAGAGGGCCCCAGGCAAGGATCGTGGCTTGGGGAGAGTAACAAGGTTTCCTCTAGATGTAAATGACATTCCTGGAGATACCAAGGCATCAAGACTTGACTGTCTCAAAATAAACTTTGGTAGAAATTATAGCCATTTATGTATTCATCTTGCTCATTCGGAGAGTACAGACCTCAGACTGAAGACCTAGTGTGGACTCCCAGTTCAAGGAGATGTTGGGCAGATGAGTCTTTTAGGGCCCATTTATAAAGTGGGGATGAGTTTATATTTGCAGGGCTATTATGAGCACTCGATAGGGTAACCTTAGTAACCCTTGAAAGCACTTGGTATACAAAGTGTTCCATGTGAGTTTCTTTCCCATAGCACGGCTGGAGCTCAGTAAATACTTATTAATAATAAATATTTATTAGTGAAAGAATTTCCTTCCTTCTTTTCCATTGAAGTGCCCAGTACCTTCCTATTACCATTTCAGGTGGACTTAAAATCTCACCACTTGTTTCCAGTTTCCATTCATGCTATAGCTCAGACAAGAGTTTCCTCTAAGCTAGTTAAGGCTTCGGGGAAGAGGAAATCGGCCAGGAAAGAGTTGAATCTGGAGAAGGGTTGAGTCTGGCAAGACCTGGAGGTGAAGGCAAGATCAGATTCTGGCAATATCTTTTCCAGGCTCTAGAAGGGAGTTCCAGGCCTCCTTCCTCATGAACAACTTGGCCAGCAGTTGTCCACGCTACCTCATTATTATCAGGATTTCTATGAATCTCCTGGCTAGTGAAGCCGCATCTAAGCACTGGGCTTCTGACACAGACCCCGCCTTGACCTCAGGTTCTATGTGCTCCCCAACTCCAGCTCTTGAAGTCACGCCAGTCCCACCCCTTCACTGTCCTTGTGGTCTTATCTCTCCTGGCACCAGCGTCCTTCCAGACTTGCCTCTTCAACCCACTACTGCCCATTCCCGTTGCTAACACACACCACGGATCTGTCTTCTGTTTGATCCAACTGTGAGGGTTTTGAGATCCCAGGTCCATGCCCACAGTGAGAATACCACATTGGAGAAGGGCAGGCAGAGCAAAGGAAAAGACAGAAGTGAACTTTTGCAGGGAAGAACTTTCAAAGTGCCTGCTCACACCCTGAAGAATGTCCAGCTCAGAATTTTGGGGGGAAAAAAAAAATCATTTGTAGATCAAGTCTCTCTTGGCTCTTTGTGGAGTTTTCCAAATTTCTTCTGGGAGGTCCCAATTCTGTGCCCGGGGGAGAGGAAAACCCACACCTGGGAGGTCAGCTTTTCTTTTCCGTGCCTGTCTTCGTCCTGAGGAGTCCTGCGAGGTAGGGCACTCCTTGCTCGTGGTCTCAGCCCAGGCTCTGTGGGGAGGAACGAAGCTCCACTCAGACATTCCAGCGGCTGCTCAAGCCCAGTGGAACTTTGTTAAGTTCTGGGCCACACCCTCTCCTTGGAGTGTTTGCTGGTATTGCTGTGGCAGCCAAATGCCCTTTCTTTATGTTCCCCTCTCCTTGCCCCACACCAGACAGCTCCGTCACCAACACCTCTACTGTGGTTCTCTTCAGATTCCTTCCTAGTCGCCAAGGGACATGGAAGCTACAGGGTGAGGATCAAAACATCTGCCCCTGTCTGATACCTGAGAGTGAGGAAGGTCCAGAGATCTGAAGTGCATTAGACTGACTTTCTTGGTCAGGGTTACCGTGGTGTAGACACAGTAGATCCATGGGTGTGGTTGAACGCCTCCGTTCTAGAACTGTAGAGACATCTGCATAGCTGGAATGGTCTGCCCGAGAATACGACCAGGCTGGAGGGTGGAAATGACTTTTACGCCAGTAGAGATACAAAAGTCAGTGAGATCAGACATGGGAGGAATTCCATTTCCATGCATGCCAATAAACTCATGTCACAAGAATCCTTGAAAGTGCATAGGCCCAGCTCCCTAGCCACGCCTTCTCCACGGCAGGGACTGACGCTGTGCTGATGACCAGGATGAAGCAGCAAGACGTGGACATGTAAAGATCGCCGAGTCTCGTTTGTCGGTTCTGCTGCATACAAGGAAACCCCGACCCCCCGCATCAGCAAAACAAAACAAAGAGAAACAACAGACCAAAAAAAACATGTTCAGTCAAGTGTTGCTGTTGGTTTAGTTGAATCACCCTGTTGACGTCACATAGGTTCCAAATCCCGGGGTGATTTAATAGTTGGGACACATGGCAGCATTGGAGAGCAGTAAAAAGGGTACACTCTGGCTCCCATACTTACCTGCCTTATGGCCTTGGGAAAGTTACTTAAGATTTCCAACTTTCCTCATCTGTAGAATGTAGATATTAACAGTATCTGTCCACAGGCGTGTTGGGGGAATTAGACAAGAGAAGCCATGTCAAAGTGACTAGATGGTGCCTGGCACATAATAAGCAATCAATCAATGTTACTCGCTATTGAAAACAACAACGTCTTCAGTGACAAATCTCACATAAAATGGTAAAACCTCTTAGAGAAAGTTCAGTTTCAAAGAGAGCACGTTGTAGTATATACAGAAGTTGAAATATAATGTTGTACACATGAAACATGTAATGTTATAAACCAGTGTTACCTAAAAAAAAAAACATAGGGGAAAAAAGAATGCATAGTATAAACTTGAAACATGTTTTCTTGCTACCCTATAATGCTGTCAAGAAAAAGCTACTGGGAAAGGATAATAGCTGTGGCACATGTGGCTCCATTTCAGTGTCTAAGAACAGTAAAGACAGCCAGGGAGCACTAATACTGTGGAGCCTTTGCTAGGTGTGTTCCAGGCATTGTGCTAAGCGCCTCCAAAGCATTATCTCATTTAATCTTCAGGCCACTTGTGCCACTTATTAAGCTACTGTCTCTCACCTCAAACCCACCCTCTCGTCCTCTGCTTTGTGATGCTGCTGTTGAAACACTGCAAACTTCAGTTCTTTTTTGTCAGTTTCATGTTAGGTTTCATCAGTAGGGGCCACTAGAGGGAGATTGGAAGAAAGAAGGAGAATGGACTGGTTGGTTCCTTTGGGTTTACTTGCGGTTCAAGCAGCAGCATCCTTCTAATGGCTCTTTACCGTGGCAGCAGCAGTTGGTTCTAGTCTCTGTCATCTTTGTGCCCTTGAAGGATCAGCTCTATTATGTTCTTACAAAGAAACTCCATCACCAAGCAAATGGCCTCTCCTTGAGGAAACCTACTTTCTGTTTCCTCCCTTTGTTCTCTGAGTCCAAGAGGGGTGGCTGCTTCCTGCAGTTATTCATACCTCTGTGTTATCTCAGTATTTCAAATAGTTTTGCTCTTTTGCTCCTCCAGTATCTTTTAACCAATCCCCTACATTAAATTCTCTCTGTGGAAATCTTGACTGGATCTGAACTGACACACTGTTCAAGAGGCAGAAACAGATGGAGACTTTGAAATCCTTTGTTTCCTGCCACCTAAGATACCAAATTAACACCATTAAGACTATCTTAAAATACAGATTTAGAAATGAAAAAAGATAGTTCAGAAAACATAAATAAAATGCTGTGAAAGTGATCACGTAGTAATGGGGCCAGAGGTTTCAGAAATGTGTTTTTTGTTCTCGCTCTATTTCCATTATCAATACACAATGAACCTATATTCACTTTTGTATATGTCATAAGTTATATGACATTATTATATTATATTATGGTGCATACATAAATGATTTTCCTGTATAGTCCTGATTTTAGGTATTCGGTATCTATTCTTTTTCTATAAGTTAAGGAAGACAAATGCATGGCACACATTTTGCCATCCAGCATTTCCATATCCATGTTAGGCATTCATCACTCATCTCACCACTCTTTCCGGCCAGATACAGATCCAATCTCAGAATCCTTTTCAAATCACAGGCAGTGGGGCTTCCCTCGTGGTGTAGTAGTTGGGAATCCGCCTGCCAATGCAGGGGACATGGGTTCTATCCCTGGTCTGGGAGGATCCCACATGCCACAGAGCAACTAAGCCTGTGTGCCACAACTACTGAGCCTGTGCTCTAGAGCCCACGAGCCACGACTACTGAGCTCGCGTGAGCCCACGCACCACAACTACTTAGCCCATGCGCCACAACTACTAGGGCCCATGCACTACAACTACTGAACCGGTGCTCTAGAGCCTGAGAGCCACAACTAGTGAGCCCATGCACCACAACTACTGAAGCCCACCTGCTCTAGGGCCCATGTGCTGCAACTACTGAGCCTGTGTGCTGCAACTACTGAAGCCCATAAGCCTAGAGCCCGTGCTCCGCAACAAGAGAAGCCACTGCAACGAGAAGCCCGCGCACCGCAACGAAGAGTAGCCCCCACTCGCTGCAACTAGAGAAAGCCTGCGCCCAGCAACGAAGACCCAACGCAGCCAAAAAAAAAAAAAAAAAAAAAGAAAAAAGAAATCACGGGCAGCCACTACACTTGATCAAATTTAGCACTCAAGTGAAAACCCATTCGCCATCCTTGCGATCTATCTTCAAGTTTATGGAAATTTCTTTACTTTTGTCATCAGAATTTATCTTCCAGATGGTCATTCAGACCCTAAAGAGTTATAAAATTTTTATGCCATATGATATGTAATAATTTTTAGTTTGAAGTACGTATTAGTTAAGACCCAGTTAGGAAGCGGAACGCATTTTAGATAATTCAATAGAGAAAATTCAAAATGGAAAACTAATTAGAAAGGCTTTGGAATAACAGAAAGGGCATGTGAAAAATCGTGGGCCAACCCAAAGGTTGGCAACAGCAGGAAGCTCCTGCTTTGAGGAGATAAGACTGTGTTACTAAAACTCAGGACTTGGAGCCACCTAAAGGGAGCTGGAAGCATGGCAGGAATTTGCTGGAGGAGTTCTGAGGCCAGAGAGGCAGCTGGAATCACAAAGGAGATGCTAAGGACACCATCCAGTCAGAGAGAGGAAGAAATACACACTGGTTTCCTCCCTCTCCCTGTCCTCCAATCTTCCACAAGTGCCTGCCATTGTCCCACGGGCTGGAAGCCTGTTGGCAAGGCTGTGTGGAAAATGTAGCTGCAAGAGCCAGCTCTCTGTGACACAGAGCAGAGCAGTAGAAGGCTGGGGAATGGATCTGAGGACAAAGAGGCAGTTGGCTTTTGAGTAGTATGGGCATTACCAAGTTATACTCAACAGCCACTGGGGCAAAATGGCAGTGAAGGCGTGTCCAACCTTGTCTCATCGACAGGCTCTTAGGTCCCGGGACATCACAAGGACACGGCAGGAGACGGTTTCACCTCTAAGCCAGTAGGTCACAGAACACTGTCTGACTCATTGGACAGCAAAGGCCTCAGAGTCACCTGACATTTGAATTTTTCTGAACACACGAAGTTGCTCCTAATTATTAAGCACAGAATATGGCTGAGGTTTTCTTCCTGGGAGAGGTAGTAAGAAATCAATTACACTAATGTGTAGCGCTGTGTGAACAGACATATTCATAAACTCTAAGAAAAGGCAGTTTTGGTGAAGAAACAAGATATCAAAACCTGTGCATCCCTACAGAAATCGATTCAATTACAGCACACACTGCAAAGCCCTGGCGCAAAGAGGGGTTTTTTTTCCCCTCACTTTGGAATAGTGCAGACATGAGCCAAAGCCTGGAGTCCCACATGTATCAAGAGAAATTGTCAGCTGTTCTATATAACGCTGAGGTTTCATTTGACACTAAGCTGCTCATTCATTGGTTCACTTGAAATGACAATGAAAAAGGAGGTGGTGATGGAAACAGGGCTGGGAGCCAGTAGGTTATCAAAATCAGGCTGGGTCCTTCCTGGATCAACATGTCAAGCTATGCTGTCCTGAAAGGCAGGAGGCTTTTGTTTCCCAAGATCTCACTCAAGTATCCGGTGTTACCAAGGATGCATGCAGAGCACAGAGAACAGGGCAAAAGAACCATCAAAAGCCAACACAAGGCTACATTCAACAGATAGAGCTTGAGTCACGGTTTTTCTTGACTCTGCATTATCCTCATGAGACAGACAAAAAACAAGCCAAACAAATCCCAAACCAAGCCAAACAGGCAAACAAGCAAACAAGCTTGGAAACAAGCTATGCACCCTGAGTTGTTTTCCTGATCGTGGTAGGTTTGTATTGATCCAGCCACATTCTCTTTTATGGTCTGACATAGGGTAACCAGGCAGTGATTTGTAAAAATCTCAGTGGGAGTTCTTCCCTTTCTAGGAAACTCAATAAGAAGCCAACTCATGAATGGCGGAGGCAGGGTGGTGTAATGTTTAGAGTCAGACAGCCCTTGGTTGAGAGGCCTTACTTCTACTTCACTGTGAACTGGGGCAAGTTCTGAGATTCTTAGATTCTGCTTCCTCTTTCCTGAGAGTATCCAGTTCACAGAATTGCATGAAGATTGAGGACGAGCCAGCAGTTAAAGTGTTTAGCACGGTGCCTGGCACACTTTAAGTGTGGGATGTACACATTCACATCCAGGAAGTTCCAAATGCAAAGGGCAGAAAAGCAAAATAATTAGAAGAAACCCTTCCCTTCTAATATTCCTATTTTGTCCCCAGTTGTCTTCTCCTTTCTCTTTTTTTTCTTTTGCTGGCCCTGGAACAACCATCCCCCTTCCCAGGGCTTCCACTAAGTTCCTGAGGTTCACCCTCTGAGAGGTATTGGGGTGAAGCATCCAGCCTTCTTTTTTGCTCTTCTCTGTTGCAGCAGAGATTCACTGCTGCAAGGTGGTGAGAGGGACGTTATGCTTACGTAGCCCAGCCTGGGTAAAATCACCTCTTCTTTTCATGGTGAATTCACACCCGGGAAACTTAGATGCTTAGATGCTCCATCACTGGCTGGGTGGAATAGACACCGTTGAGCTCTCATCCGATCCCCTTTATTTAGCAGACCAATCCCCATAGTGGCTTCAAACAATAACCATTTTATTGTGTTGCATAATTTTCAGGGACAGGAATTCAGGCGGGGCTTGGCAGGTGATTCTTCTCTTCCATGTGACATTGATAGAGGTCGCTGGGTGGTGTGCAGCTGGCAGACGGATGGGTCTCGAGGGGCCAAGACAGCTTCATTCATGTGTCTGGTGCCTTAGCTGGAATGTCTGGAAGGCTGGGCTCAGCTGGGACAGTGGCCCAGAGTGCTTACATGTGACCTCTCCAGCATGGTGGCCCCAGCACGGTGGCCTCAGATTTCTTCTCCAAGAGTAAGAGTTCCAGAGAAAAAGGCAGAAGCCCCAAGGCCTTTTATGACTCAGACTTGGAAGTCAGAGAGTTTCAATTCCATTCTCATCTATTGGTCAAAACAGTCATCAACCTGCCCAGATTCAAGGACAGAGGCAGTAGAACACCATTCTAGTTGGGAGGCGTGTCAAAGAATTTATGGGGCCATCTTTTAAAACTGCCAGTCTTTGTCTTCTTTTACTAATTCCCACTTGCGTGCACAGACCAGAACTCTCACAGTTACTTTTCAAGAGGGCCAACTAGTGCCTAGGCACTTAATAGCTGGCTATTGAAGAATTTAAAGGGAATCACATGCGTTGGTGGCAGCACAGATAACATCTATTTAAAGTTACTTTGGGGCTTCCCTGGTGGCGCAGTGGTTGAGAGTCCGCTTGCCGATGCAGGGGACACGGGTTCGTGTCCCGGTCCGGGAAGATCCCACATGCCGCGGAGCGGCTGGGCCCGTGAGCCATGGCTGCTGAGCCTGCGCGTCCGGAGCCTGTGCTCCGCAAAGGGAGAGGCCACAACAGTGAGAGGCCCGCATACCGCAAAAAAAAAAAAAAAAAACAGCAAAAAAAGTTACTTTGTAGAGGGGGGCAAAAAAGATTGAGGTTCTGAGCTACCGTTCATAATAGCCAGCCTCTCCCAAATGCCTCTACAGAATGCAAGATAAGAATGTGTCAGGGAGGGCCTTTTGCAACATTATTCGTAGATGCCCAACCTACAAATTTCAGCAACTCCCCTAGAGTCCTGTATGTCTCTGTCATAGTTCTTGTCACCCTTGTAACGATGGGTTCAATGTCTAACTTTCCCTATAGAATGCCATTCTCGGTGATGGAGAACAAGCTTGTCCTACCACCCCGTGTATCTCCCGCACCATGCACAGTGTCTGAAATGCAGCAGATGTGCAGTAAATACATTTCATTGGCTAATTATTTGGAGATGGTAGAAAGAAGATGAGACTAGCTAGTACCTAACAATAAGCTTATAATTTGCTGTGAAGGATTTAACTTTTTTTCTACTTAAGATGATGGGCTATAAGACCTATGTATCTATCAACAGAATCTAAAGTATAACATTTAAAGTTTTAATAATTCCCCACTTGGTCTAACCAGATCACTCCGATTATTAAAAGAGGTAACATCCACACACCCGACACTTACTGACAGCTTTGTTTATTATTTAGTTGATTATTCCATTTGTATAATCGTACAATGATTCTCTTTTAAACAATACTGCTATACCTGAAGTTGGTCACACTATACTCTCCCTTCCTTCTATAGTAGTAAAGTGGTTTTTTTTTCACACTCAGTTTTTTAATAGATCATTTTCGAATATCAAGAAGTGCGATTAACTGAAAGTAATGAACGAACCAAACTCCACGGAAAACAACTGCACACTCCGGTAAAGGTCTAGTGCTATTACAGTGGGCCATGTCCATTCAGGAGGAAACACCAGTGGCCTCGTGGGATCCCGGGGCTGGCAGAGTGTTGGTGGGTATAAGCAACTCCCTTAAGACCTGTTTGGCAGCTTGGAAAGTTGAGGTTTAATAGTGGCCCTCTCCACCACCCTTCTAGTCAGAATGGGTTCCTCCAGTCAAACCGTGGGCAGTGTCATCAGGGTGTGAGCGAGCTTGCCTTCCTTGGGCAAAATCCTCTAGTGAAATCCTCAGGGGGCCCGAGCAATCTCTCCTGCTCCATTCATATTGGCCTTATTTTTGACTTGAAAGTAGGTGGGACCCAGGCATAGAGGTTGTGTGTACAGTGTGTATGTGTGTGTATAGAGTGTGTGTGTAGTTTGTGTATGTAATGTGTGTGTCTGTAGTGTGTGTGAATAGTGTGTAGACGGTGTATATATAGTGTGTGTCTGTAGTGTGTGTATATTCTGTGTAGTGTGTTGTGTGTGTACAGTGTATATGTAGTGTGTGTGTATACACTGTGGGTGTAGAGTGTGTGTATGTGTAGTGTGTATATCTGTGGCTGCGTGTAGTATGTAGTGTGTGTGCGTATGTGTATAGTATATGTATAGGGTGTGTGTATACAGTCTGTATGTGTATAGTGTGTGTGCCTATAGTTTGTATTTGTGTAGTGTGTAAATAATGTGTATAGTCTATTGTGTGTGTGTAGATATGTACAGTGTGTATACTGTGCATGTAGTATGTGTATATACTGTGTGTAGACTGTGTGTTGTGTGTGTGTAATATGTGTATACACTATGTAGAGTTTGTAGAGCGTGTGTGGTGTGTGCACATGTAGTGCGTGTGTTGCATGTATAGTGTGTGTATATACTGTGTAGAGTGTGTGTTGTGTGTGCGTGTGTGCACATACTGTCTGTATGTGTGGAGGGCACAGGGGACACTGAAGGAGGGCGAGGGTCACGGAGGGAGAAGGACAGGGCTGAGGAGGAAGGGTATCAGGCAGGAGAAGCAGACAAAGATGAGGAGGGACCTGGGGGGAGACAGGGGGAGGGAGGGAAAGCGTGAGCATGCTTTATTTTAATAACACAGAACGAGGGACAAGGAACAGTGTCCCTGATGCCACTCCCCGGCCCCCCTCTCTGGCCCAAGGTCCTGGTCCTCTGCTGTGCGGACCCAGCTTTCTGTGCAGACTTGAATAAAGGAGCAGCAGCGGAAAACCAGCTCTCACCCAGGCTCCGCCCCATTGGCTGGGGTCCCGCTGCTGCCTCCTGTACCCCTTCCTCTCCAGTCAAGGTGAGACACCGGCTTCTGAGGCATTTCACCCGCCGCCCGGCATTGACCCCAGGCGGGTCTCAGAGTTTTCTGCCAGCCTCTGCTCTGGAACTGAGCGGGGGTGCGTTCCAGAGTCGATATACTGTCTTTCCATCTTTCTGCAGAAAGATGCAGAGAGGGGCGTGAGGTCACCTGTGCTTGCAGCCCTGCCACACGCTCACTCTCAGGCACTGGCGGGGAGAAGGGCTTGTGCTGCAGATCCGTGGTCCCAAAGGGCGCCCTGGCAGCAGGGTTAGGATGCACTGTGCCCTCCTCCCACTGCAACGCACTGCAGGCATATCTGTGCCACGGGGGCAGGGGCCAGCGAGAGCTGCGCATCCGGCAATATGGAAAGCAGAGCTGAGGAGGGCGAGGGGTTAAAATCCTGTGCTCTGGAGTCCTACAGCCTGAATTCAAATGGTGGTTCAGGTAGGTAAGAAACGAGCTGTTGCTAGAATTCAGCGATATGTAAAGTGCTTAGAGCAGCGTCTGGCACACAGTGAGCACTCAATAAACAAGCTCTGTCACTCTAACCACTTAGAAAAAATTCAATAGGGCTCAATGACAGGCCTTATAGATTCTGCATCTCCTTCCTGACCTTTCTCTTGTGCTTCCAAATGAGGAGCCCTGGTCAAAGGCAGGGTGGCTGAAAGTGTGTGTTCAGGCCTCTGAGGTGTGTGAGGACAATTAGGGCCATTGCTGGTCCACAGGGCCCTGCAGAGCTCTTTCTGAGAGGCTGGACTTCCCATTGGCCAGGCCCCCACTTGTGCCAGTGCCAGTGGTCGGGGAGCTCTGAGGTGTGTGAGGACAATTAGGGCCATTGCTGGTCCACAGGGCCCTGCAGAGCTCTTTCTGAGAGAGAGGCTGGACTTCCCATTGGCCAGGCCCCCACTTGTGCCAGTGCCAGTGGTCGGGGAGCAGGGCAGAAGCAGTGGCCTTGGCCCTCACCTGTGGTCAGGAGAGCTCACCTACACGAACCTCTGCTGCTCCTGGCAACTAGATGGGGGGTGAAAATGGTGGAATCCTCATCTAGAGAAATGATTTGCAAAACTAGCAACATAACTAAGCAAATTTGGCAAAGGGGAGAATGGACGGAAGTGTTTTGTGATGGGTAATAACTTGAGTTCACTAAAACACTGACGTGGAGGTCTTGACCTGTCCTGACCAGAGGAGACATCAGCCAGGACGGATCTGTGCAAGGTAAGCTGCGCGGACACCACAGAGAATCCGGGCATGCGATGTGCACTGCTGGTCTGCAGAAGTTCGCCCTGGAGGTACAGGAAATTTTTTAAAAGAAGAAACTACATTTTCTTTTCTAGAACATGGACTGCTAACCAGACTCCCAGGTAGACTGCTCTGCAGGTGCATTAGACAGGCAGCATTTTATTGCCTCTTAAAGATATATTGTTCAGAGGAGAAGGCAGAGTTCTTCCAGAGGGAGATTTAATTCCCTTAAAATGGGGGAGGACCTAAAAATCCAGGAGGCCGACGGGGGCCCATGATGGAGGCTAAGTTCACCTTTGCAGTGTGAAGATAGCAATTGGAAGGCCGGAGGGGGGTGGGAAACCATGAGACCTACACAGGGGCCACCTTCCCAGTTTTCTTGCTGTTGTTCTCTGTGAGCAGAGCTTAGGCTCTTAGTGTGAGAGCTTCTCTAGGACATCTGAGGCTGGGGTCTGAGGCCACTCTACAACTTTCTGGCCTCATCTCTGTCCCCAGGTGCAAGGGACATAGGAACTCAGTGAGCACAGGGTGCACCAACCTGATGGCCCTTCCATGAGAAGCATGGCAGAACCCGAGCATTTTGATGAACCTCTTGGACAAAAAAATGAACAAAGCAAATTAACCGCAAAACAAGCCCCAAAGTAATTCCCTAAGAAGAAATTTAGCTTACTGACCACACAGATGGAGAACATGATACCCGAGAAGTTCTGCAGGAAGCAAGGATCACCTTCTCCCTGGTTTAGGTGTTGCCTGTGGAGGTTTGAACGTTCCCTTAAAAATATTAAAAATCCACACACCAACCCAGACATTGCCCCTCCTTTCTCCTGCTTCCTTTTGGCAGCTGCTCTCTGGCATCATGGCGCTAGATGTCTTTGCTGTCCCCATAATCGTTGTAAGGGATGCTCAGGGTCTGCTCCTCACACGTCTTCCTAAGGTCCCGGCTAAGCTCTGACCAGTCAAGTCCGTAGGGCTTGATCTCGCTGTAGCGGCAGCCCAGGTACTTGAGGGAGCTGCGTCGCAAGCTTATCTTGGGTTCCTGAAGGAGTCCATTGCACCAGCTGCTGAGATCCCCAAGCTGAGAAAGGATGAGGCCAGCTTTCCTATGGATCAAGCATGGAGGATGCTTAGGTTAGAAAGAAGAGAAGGCAGGAAAGGTAAACAGTGTGAGACTTTAAACTTCAAGAGGGAAGAGCCCCGTTTATTTTGCTTACTGTTCCATGGCTGGCACTTAGAAGAGGGGGAACCTCCATAAATTCTTGTCAAGAAAATGAATGAATGAATGGAAGAATGAATGAATGAATGAAATAATTAATTAATAAGGATGGACGAGCAAAGTAGGGCACCAAAATGGAAACAAAGAAACACAATGCAATAAGGACAAATAAAGACGAGAAAATGACATACTTTAGTGGGAATTTATGCTCTTTTAAAATCATAAAGCTGACAGATCAATTTACTTTAAAGCCAGTAATTTATCACCATTAAATGACAAATAATGTGTTTCACTGGATATTTCCCTTTTCAAGGGTATTTCTGAACTGAGTAGAAGCAGCCAATATATTGCACTCTGGGGGATATCAAGTGTAACTAATTATGCCTGTATGAAGGTAATTATAGTGTAATAAGGGCACGAACAATAATGCCCTCAGTGCATATTGGCATAGGGCCATTCTTTGGGAAAATGCAGACTCTCAGTGGCACGCATCACCTAATTAACCCCCAGGTGAGCTCCTGCTCTGTTCTGCAATCTCCCTCGGAAAGTCAGGAGGCTAGTGCCATTGAGACCCCTGAGACCCCATCCAAAGAGTGGGAAGGAGAGGAGGTGATGAGAGGGCACCTGAGCTGTTGCAGATCCCTGAGAGAATAGGAAGAGGGGGGCAAGGTCTCCCCAAGTTCACACACACTGTAAAGGAGTGATCCCACTGGGCCAAGAATAGAGTGTGAGACCCCCTGCGCATAGCTTGGGGAAGCGGGCTATCGCCAGGATCTAGCTCACCGGTGTACGGCTTCTTCTTGGCGTCCACTTCTGGTGTTAGAGATGGGACTGCCTGATAGCCAGTTCTCAGCCCGCAATGGCTTTGACTCTGAACACTTAGGATAAGTGAAGGGACGGGGATCCCCTCATTTAGCTGTGTTCTTTCCCTTCTTCAAAAAACCATGGGTGACCAGAGACCCATGAAAAATAGTCTCTTATTCCACCAAGCCCACGTGAGGCTCTAAAATCTGTTCTGGAAAGTTCAATGAACAGGACCCCTTGCAGTATTTATCAACTGCTAGGCTAACTTCACATGTGAGGAAGCGTCTCTTTTCTAATTCAATCAACAATTCTTTCCAGAAACTGGAAGTTTCTTCACCAAAAGTTTAGAATGAGCTCTCAAGGACAAGAAGCACATTCATTTCATGCCTCTTCTTCCGTCCTGGCTATGAGCATCGCAAGGGGTGAGCTCACCGCATTCCTAGGAGGGCAAGCGAGAGACGGGCGGGTATGACGGACGTTGGAAGCAAGGTGTTGAGCTGTGGCAGCAAAGTCAAGGGACCAAGAGAGTGTGAGGTCATCGGAGGCCAGTCAAGTTTTCTCCCACTGCAATGGTGGGTCAGAGAAAATCAAACACTCTGCCGACTAAGTCACATCTTATGCAGATTGCCTCTCCTCTGCCCGTCAGCCTCTGCCGTTTGGCCAAGCAGGCTTTCCAAAAGTTGTCAACAGGGACTTTGGTGGCCTTCCTCTTAATCTATCCTGCTGCATGTCATTAGCTGTTGACACATTCTTGGGATGTGGACGACGGGGGAGAGAAGAAGAAAGAGTAAAGGGCAGCATCTGCCTCATCTTGAAGAAATGGATAAAGGAACACATCTTACCATCCTTTCAAACAAATGGATTTAATTAGCCCATGAAGTTTTCTGTGGCTATTTTCATTGCTCACTTTTTTAAAAAGATAATAATTAATTTGGGTATGTCCTTGACCATCTCAGAGCCTTCTTCTTTCTTAAGAGCAATGTGACCAATGTTGTCCTCAAAGTATTTCAACTTTCATGGAGGCTTCCATGAATTTTAATGGAATTGGATTTAACTGAAGCAAGGGAATACTTTCTGCTTGCTTGCAGGGCATATGTACCCTCTGACCCTTTTCTAGTTATTCTCACAACTAACTCCAAAGAAGTGGGTTGACGTATCTCAAGGCAGGAGACTTCTTGTTTCCTGTGGTTCTCCCCCAGCTCAACGACACTGAAAAGCAAAACTTGATTTTCCACAAGCTAATGAAACTACAATTTTTCCCCCTAATATATAGCCTTAAAAAAACAGTATTACAAAAAAAAAAAAAAAAACAAAAAAAAAAAACAGTATTACACATGAAAGAGTCTCCTGGGAAGACTCTTGAGAGTCTTCTCCTTTTGAGAAGACAGTGTCAAGTCAGCAGCAGGCCTTACTTTACTTTACCTACACTTTCTTCATTAACCAATTTTCCTTCTGACTCGAGTTACAAGAGAAATTTTAAAAGCAGTACAAATTCCCTTGGAAATCAAGATGATGTATGCAATGTTAGCACTTTTCAAATTGTGACATTTATGTTCCCTGGCAAAGAACTGCATATATGTACTCAATAAATGTCAGAAGGAGGGAGGAAGGGAGCAGGAAAGGGAAGGGGGAGGAGGTAGCATGAAGGGAATTGGGGAGAGAGCTGGAGAGAGGGGATGATATTAGGTATGAGTAACAATAAGGGCGGGAGTAATGGTAAGGTATGGAGCAGGGAGGCTATTTCTTAATATTTATCTACCTTCCAACCCAGGGTTTGCTTTTTACCAAAATTGAGACAGAACAAATTAAAGCCCCCTTATATATTTCCCTCTGTGTCCTGTCCATAGCCATGGCATCTGTTTGCCCAAGAATAACCAACCTTTATAAACTTTGGGAAATAATCTATGGAATGCAGAAAGATTCTTCCTGACCTTACACATAAAATCATTTTATTTTAGGAAGGTAATCCTAAATTTTCTCCTTTCTTCAAAAGTAAGAAAATAGGCAGCAGGGCAAGGGATGTCCTGTACAATGGTCTTCTAAAAAAGTTTATAAATTCAGGTCATACGAGGCATCCTGAGACTAAGTCTCCTTTCCGATTGATCAGATGTCAGACAAATGGGATGACTTTTGGGTGATACTTTTATTGATCCCTTTTGGCAGGAGAGCAAGAATTCTGAGTGCCAGAGTATCCTACTGTACTGATTTTCTTCATTTATTTTCTTCCTCTCTTTCTTGCTCTTCTTTCCTTCCTTCCCTCCCTCCCTTCCTTCCGTCCCCTATTTTTTTTTTTATGAACTCCTAAATAGTTTGGGAACATATAAGTTTGGGGACATTCCACGTGAAAAGCCTCTTCACTGTGTTTATCTGAAAATCTTAGTATTTCCAGAGAAATCTCTTCTCAGAGCAGCAATACACAGCCATGTTGAATGGAACAAACGAAAGGTGTTATCTCTACGCATTCTTACCATTCCTCTCTTTCCAAGAATTCTATCTGGGCTATATAACCTAAAAGCAAGGGTACTATTTATTAGGAAGTTATAGCCTCGGGGCCCGGGCAAGTTGGCAAACACTACATTATCCTAACTTTGGCCAAGTTAGATGTCAAGACGGGTCATTAGCTACCCCCATTCTGCCTTCCAAGAGAATGTAGAATTTAGCTCGAAATACGTCTGTATAATGCATATAACATATGTAAAGTTCATATGCAGTAAATATTTTTGGATCACCCCTTCAATAAAATTCTTAATTTTCTTTCAAAAGACTAATCTTTGGGCTCCTACAGTTTAGCCTTTGGAATGCTGTGTCAGCATGATAAAGAGGGGGTAAAACAGCTCAAGGGCAAAGGTTTTTTCAGAGTCCAGGAAATGCATTCATGGCTTGACTTAAATACAGCATAAATACAGCTTATCCATAATTAATCAGTATGAACTGAGCTGTCTAAAAGCACAGGACTTACAGCAGCTAAGCTCACCCAGGATATCTGCAAATTCATGGACGCAGTATTATAGTGGAAGAGGTACAAAATTTCAAAAAGCTGAGGTCTTTAAAAGAGATAATGAAGTTTATTGATTACCTGGGGCCTAATTCATCCTCACACCGCCAGGTGAATTCTCCAAAACTCTCATAATGCTGGTTATAGTGGTAGAGGACTCGATGGAGGGTGGGGGAACCCAGATCCAGAAGGGTGTTGTAGGCGGTCTGCTGCTCCTTCCCACTGGTATAGCCATTGAAGAGATTGTAGATCTTGTCTGCTATTTCTGAGGATGGGAGAAAAGGCCAATAAATAAGATTTTATATATATATATATATATATATATACACACAAACACACACACATACACACATATATATACACACACACATATACATATATATATACACACATACATATATACACACATATATATACACACACATGCATACGTATACATACATATACACACATATATACACACATACATATATTTACACACGTATACATATATACACATATATACACATGTATACATATACACACATACATATATACACATACACACACATACATATACATACACATATACACACATACATATACACATATATACACACATATATACACATATACATATATATACACACATATATATACACGTATACATAAATGATTATAAATACAGGCACATAGGTGTGTATATGCATGTATATGTGTGTGTATATATACATGCGTGTGTGTGTGTGTGATATTACTCAAAGAATACTGAACCTACTGCCCTATCAGGTTTCAGTTTTCTCTTCTATAAAATGAAAGGCTTCAAATAGAATCTCTCTAAGGTCATTTTGGTGATAATATTCTTTGTCTTCACCCATGTTTCCTAATAATACAGAGCCTGAGGCAAGAGCTCATAGATTGATACTTTATTGGCAAATGCAATCCCAGAGAAGCAGGAGGGAGGATAGAGAAAATGAGGCAAGAAAGGAGGCAGAGTGAATATAAGAAAATGCTCTACGGAGCTGATGGCTATGTTTTGCAGGAGAGGATGTATGAAGCTATTGGATCCTAACTGGTCCATCCGGGAGAGAACAGAAGAAGACTTTATATCCAGCTCCCATTCAGGATTGGTCCATGGGGACTTTTCACATTTGTCCCCATGAGGCATTAACTCCCCTGCACCTCTAGGCTGCATGCTTGGGTACACAGTGAGTCCTGCAAAAGCAATGGGGAAGCCCTGGGCAGTGGGGAGCAGCCTTCGGCTCAGGGATGAAGTCAGGAACTGTCAGGTCATGCCTCCAGCAACGTGAAGAACCTGGAGTAGCCACAGTACCAAAAGCAACCTGGCCCCATGACTGCAGGAATGCAGGTCTTTTTGCTAGGGCCACCCAGACAGGTAGGAAGGCAAGCTTGCAGATCTGTGCTGACATGTACGTTGAATCCAGTGCATTCTGCAGTTCCAAACGAGTGATCTTTTGGCTTAATTTATACCTCTTATATTTCTGCCTCCAAGGTATACATTGCTAAGATTGAACTTGGTGATGTGGCAAAGTGGCAATGAGTTTGTGTAGCCTTGGCATTTTTTTCCTGTGGAGCTCAAAGCACTTTATCATTAAATATTTTCCCATTAAACCTGTCAGAAAGGAGATTTGTTGACATTTTCTTCCTAAACAGCTGGGAACTGAGATCTGGAGAGCTTTGTCTCAGATCCGGTGTTAAATCTGGGGATGAAGAGACTAAGTCTACAGGCTTCTAAGCCAGACTTTGCCCACTGACCCCCTGTTAGCCTAAAGGCCCTGATCCCTTGTCACCACTCCAAGTGAATTCAAGGCTGCTGGTGATGACTGAGTCATTTTAAGAGTTTCCTGGGTTGGAATGAATAAAATTTCTACCTCTACTCTGCCCAAGCATTGCAATAATTTCCCTTTTTGTCTATCTTGCCCATTGCCTACGAAAACAGGAGCCAGACCTTACTTCCTCAGTGTCCTGAGTAGCAAGAACAAGGCCAGACAAAACAATAGATCAAAAAATGTTAGCTAAATGAATGAAATTTATGACGTTGGCAGTCATTTGAATCCACTTTGGTGGAGGGTTTCTGGTGATATATCTCCAGACCTGGGTTGTACCAACCCTTTAGCAATTAAACCCTTGTAACCAGCATCTTTAAGCTGCAATAAAAATAATATCAGCTGAGAAATCCATTCAGATTTTCAGGACTTTAAAATTCTCAGGTTGTTAAAATAAGATCAAGAGATAAAGTGGACAGTGATTTAGACTATAAAGATCTCTGGTATTTATTATATAGAATATAAAGAATATAAATAAAAATTATATAGAATATAAAGAGCTCTGGTATTTATGTATTAACGGCCTATTGATTGCCAAGAACTTTACATGTGTGAATCCTAATCCTCATTCCACCACTGCACAATGAATATGAATGTCTTTGTGCTACAAATGAGGCCAGGTTACCTGCCCAAGGTCATATAGCCAGTGAGGGCTGGAGTCAAGCTTTAAAACTCTATCATCTATCTTCCATTGCTCTTTTGCACCTATGCTCAGGGGATGGTAGTGTTTAACCAATTTAAGATACAGGAGGCAGGGTCTTGGGGGGTGCTTTCTGGGGTGACTATTTCTGGTAGAGGACATTGCCCTGGCTGGCCCATAAATTCCAAGTAAGAGAGAGTCCTAGTAGATATGCAGGGAGTCTGTCATTTCTAGAGTAGAAATAATAGAAAGAAGCAGGACTATTCTAAGAGCTGTGCTTGTTCACTGGGAGGCAGGGAGTACGTACTTAGAGAAGAATGACCAGCAGTGCAGAAACCCAGGTGAACAGACCAGAGCCCAGACAGGGAGGGTTGGGGTTCCTTCTCTCATCCTTTTACTGCTGTCAATCTGTTCTTATTTCCAGTGATGGGACATAGCATCACAGGCCTAAGGCCCTGGTTGTGACAGTCTGCTGAGCAACAGTGATGACTGAGAAGGTGTTTTCTGGCATATTTACTATTCTCCTAACAAACACAACAGTAATATCCAGCTAGAGTAGGCTAATGCTTCCTGTTAGCAGAAGCATTTGTGCCTGAGACCAGGTGGGATAGTCCCAGTTTCTACCATAAATCTCCTAAAACCAAGATAATCTAACGCCAGGGTGTGCTTAAAAGCCTCCATCGGTAAATGGGATATTATATTCAGAAAAATCTACACGCTAGGCTCCTAGAGGCCGGGTATTTCTGGTCCTTCCTATCTCCAATGAGAGAATTTATGGATATTATTTCATTAGCCTTCATAGCATCTCAAGAATTCACTAACTCAAAGAAAGTTAAAGACTATAAGATATTTTTGGTTATCAATCATTTAACCCAGCTTTCAGCTTCACAGAAGTCTCGAGTTTTCCAAAATAGGTATCTGTCTTCCCTCTCTTTGACATGCATGGTGTTCAGGAATAGTTAAAATGCAGGTAAAGAGATGGCAGGGTGTCTATATACACAGCTTCATCACACACACAAAAAAAGAGAAGGGAGCCAAGATCTCTCGGGCATCAGAATAAATGAACAGAGCTGGGACTGAAGGCTTCAGACCCAAAAGTATGGTTAAGATAGGCACCATGGGGAATGTAAATTGACACAGCCACTATGGGGAACAGTATGGAGGTTCCTTAAAAAACTACAAATAGAACTACCATACGACCCAGCAATCCCACTACTGGGCATATACCCTGAGCAAACCATAATTCAAAAAGAGTCATGTACCAAAATGTTCATTGCAGCTCTATTTACAATAGCCAGGACATGGAAGCAACCTAAGTGTCCATCAACAGATGAATGGATAAAGAAGATGTGGCACATATATACAATGGAATATTACTCAGCCATAAAAAGAAATGAAACTGAGTTATTTGTAATGAGGTGGATAGACCTGGAGTCTGTCATACAGAGTGAAGTAAGTCAGAAGGAGAAAAACAAATACCGTATGCTAACACATATATATGGAATCTAAGAAAAAAAAATGTCATGAAGAGATTAGTGGTAGGACAGGAATAAAACACAGACCTACTAGAGCATGGACTTGAGGACATGGGGAGGGGGAAGGGTAAGCTGTGACGAAGTGAGAGAGTGGCAGGGACATATATGCACTACCAAATGTAAATTAGATAGCTAGTGGGAAGCTGCCGCATAGCACAGGGAGATCACCTCTGTGCTTTGTGACCACGAGAGGGGTGGGATAGGGACGGTGGGAGGGAGGGAGA
>NC_041217.1:47180820-47182041 GCF_002837175.3 Physeter macrocephalus
GCTAGTGGGAAGCTGCCGCATAGCACAGGGAGATCACCTCTGTGCTTTGTGACCACCGAGAGGGGTGGGACAGGGAGGGTGGGAGGGAGGGAGATGCAAGAGGGAAGAGATATGGGAACATATGTATATGTATAACTGATTCACTTTGTTATAAAGCAGAAACTAACACACCATTGTAAAGCAATTATACTCCAATAAAAATGTTAAAAAAAAAAAAAGAATAGGCACCATGACATCAAATGGAGTTGCGCTCCACTACACTAGCTTTGTGGCCTTGGACATGTTACTTAACCTCTCTGGGTTTTAGTTTCCTTGTCTGTTCAGTGATGGTTAATAACACATATCTTCCAAGATTATTGTGAGGCTAAGAGTGATATCAAATGTAAAGCATTTCTTTAGCACGATGCCTGGACAAAGCAAGTACACTTTTATTCATTAATTCATTCCATAAATATTTTTACTGAGCGCTTACCACGTGCTTGACATTTTTCTAGGTACTTGGCTACACCAGGGAGAAACTTTGACACAAAGTCCTCATCCTATGACACTTACAGTCTGGTGGTAGGACACATTCAGCTAAGCAATAAACATAATAAATAAGTAAAATACAGTGTGTTAGAAAGTAGGAAAAAGTAAAACAGGAGAAGGAAGATTGGGAGTGCTGGATAGGGCCTTGCAATTTTAAATAGAGGCGTATCACTGAAAAGATGACATTCAAGCCATGGCTTGGAGGAGGGGAGAGAATGATCTGTGAGGATATCTGGGGCACAGCATAGGAGGGAGAGGAAATGCCAGCACGGAGGCCCCCCAGCTATGGTGGGCAGCAGATCTGAAAGCAGCAATAAGCCATGGTGTTTGGAAGTGAGTGAGGGGGAGAGTTGGGCAATAGCAGATATTATTTTTTTTAATTATTGTTGCTGGTTCTCTACTAGATCATGCTTTTCCCAATGCCATGACACAGAGAGAGACTGAAACACAAGAGTCCAAGAGTGGGGAAATAGTCTTATTTAAATGAGAGGAGTGACTCCAGGGGCAGAGGGAGCTTTCTTATCCCCCAGCAGTGGTTGCTCTTTTTCCTATGAAATAAGAATCCTGAGGGCTTCCCTGGTGGCGCAGTGGTTGAGAGTCCGCCTGCCGATGCAGGGGATGCGGGTTCGTGCCCCAGTCCGGGAATATCCCACATGCCGCAGAGCGGCTGGGCCCGTGAGCCATGGCCGCTGA
>NC_041217.1:47182161-47203584 GCF_002837175.3 Physeter macrocephalus
CCCGCGTACCGCAAAAAAAAAAAAAAAAAAAAAAAAAAAAAAAAATCCTGGAAAGCACCTATACCTTCTGCCATTGGCTTCCTTGGCTGCTGCAACAAAAGTCTCCTGAATGGAGGTCCTAAGTCACCATTTGCATTATTTTGGGGGGAGCTACCTGAAACCCCAGTCTGTCCCCACACTGAAGTAACTGACCATAGAATTCCACATGAAAACTTGAGGACAATGAATCCCAACTGGCTTTATATTTTTGTCATTCTAAGCACTGTCCAAATTGCAAAGCCCCTTTCCCCCATCCTCCAAGTCTGTCTGTCCTCTCCCCTACCCTTCTCTCCTCATGCTGCTCTGTGCTTCCTTCACACCAATGATTCTCAAACTTGAGAATTAAACTTGATTCACAACCTGGAAGGCTTGTGAAAGCACAGACTTCTGGTTTCCACTGGAGTTCCTGATCCAGTAGGTCTCAGTTGGAACCTGAGTATTGGCATATCTAACAAGTTCCAAGGTGATGCTGCTTGTCTGGACCACACTTTGAGCACCACTGTTCTATACTCATTCATTCTCTCAAAACTTTCTTACTTCCTCTGGGACCAACACTGTTACGTGGCAACCAACTCTCCCTTCACCCTTGACCTTGGAACACACTCTTCCTTCCCTCCATATCCCTGTGTTGGCTGAAACCGGCATGACATCTTCTCCAGTATTGAGGGATCCTTCTCATACACCAGAAAAGAGCCATCTCCCCGGAAACAATTTTTTCTCTCAATATATGTCAAAGTCCCTCCACTTTAGAAACTTACCTGTCTCTTTCTATTTCCCACCACTCACTTCCTAACTATGCTTCTCTAGACATGGCAGAATCTAGCAACTGGTTATCTTCTCCACCTCATTTCTTATCACCATTTTGGGTGACTTCACTGCCAAAATGAAAGGCCTGCTTAAGTCTAGAGACTCCCCCATCATCAAAGCCAATCATTGGGCTGAGAACGTCTCCCTCTCTGAAATAATAAATCCAAATATCACATATGTACTGTGAACACAACCTCCTTTCATGGTTCCTATACTTCTTATTGCTACCAAATCTGTTCTTCAATTACAGAAACCCCAAGTCCTTTGACATCTTCGTTCATGCCAGGCATCAGTCCTGTATTTACATCCTTGTCTACCTAACCTGATCTACGCGGCCCATTGCTAGTGTCCTCAACTAGCTTGCTCTATCTTCTGCCTTTCCTTTACCTTCACATAGGCTGCTAGGGTCTGCCAGGGAAAAATCACAAGCAGTTGAACTAGGTGGTCTTGCTTGCATTCCCTGAGCACTTTGGACACACCTCTATATATCACTTTTCACAATACAGGATAAGGCTGGAATAACTCTTCTTTCTCTCATGCTCTACATCCAATCCATTTAGCAAATCCTTTTGGTTCTACCATCAAAATAATTTAGAATTGGACCACTTCTCATCACCTATATCCTGATCATTCTAGTTTAAAACAATATCATCTTTCCTCTGTATTGCCATAGCCTTCTTCCCACTTCCACCTTGGACCCAATATTTGGAGTCCATGCTCAACAAAGCAGACAGAACGATCCTGTAACATTAAGTCTGATTATGTCATTCTTCTGCCCAAAGTTTTCCAGGGCTTCCCATCCCAGTCCCTAGCAGAATTCCATTGCCTACTCTGATGACCAAGCACTACAGGATCTGCCCCACAGCCTCTCAGAGCTCCTCTCCTGCTCCTTTCCTTCTCATCATCTTTCTCACCAGAGGAGCCTCCTTTCTCTTCTTCAAATACGCCAAGGATGTCTGCACTGTGGCTCCTCTACTGGAATGAACCACCTCCAGATATCTGTGTGTTTTCCTCCTTCTCCTTCCTCTCAGCCCACTCTAGATGAAATTCTACCCCCTGCACTTCCTAAACCATTTCCCTGCTTATATGTCTCTATAACGTATGTCACTATCTGAAATATTATTTATTTTGCTACTTTTTTGCTTTGTCACCCCTGCTTAAACATAATCTCCATGAGGCAGGGGAATTTTGCCCCCAATGCCTAGACCAGCTATTTAGTAAGGGCTTAAAATAAGTTGTCTGATGTGATAAATTCATGAAATATGATTATAAAGTTCTTGAAAATAGATTCTGAGCCTAGTTCTTTTTGTTTCTTTAGCATCTAACACCAGGCTGTGGTATTAATTAATAAATGACTGTGGAAGAAGCAAATGAAAAAATGGATAGGATTTATGTTTGGCATCAGGAAAGGAGGATGGATGTTGGAGGAAAGGTGGACGAGAACTAGCCTTCACTTAGTGAAGCCACATGAAGAACCCTTGAAGGTCATGCCCCAACCTAGAGACTAGGTTGACCTTATTACTGACTCTAGCCTTTCCTGCTGGGAAAAGGGTGTTTTCAGTAAAACATTGGTAAAAACTTCCTTGCTCAGTGACTTTACTGTCATGAGGCAGTAAAATTCTTCACAGAAAGTATCTAGTTTAGGAAAATGATCGTATAAGAAATAGTGTCTGGACTGACATGTACACACTGATGTGTATAAAATTGATGACTAATAAGAACCTGTTGTATAAAAAAATAAATAAAATAAGATTAAAAAAAAAAAGAAATAGGGTCTGGTTTCCTGCTAGATAATTAGGAGCTGAGGTCATGCTCTGGGTCACTTAAAAGGTAATTCCCATTTGTCACTAATTGTAAACTCAACCCAAGTGAGCTATATTTATGATCGCCATCTGGGTTTGAAGGAGGCAAAGCATATGTGTTTTGGTATAACGGCCAGGCCTGTATTAATCTGCAAGGATGTCCTCAATTAGTCTAACTCATTAATCGCCACATCTGCCTGGTAGAGGATTCCTCTCTGGCTGAAGGATAACGGGACCTGAGAATGTTATTTCATTCTCTCAGCATTACATTGCTTCTCATGCTCCCAGCTGGTCTGCTGGGATTTCAGAAAGTCTTCTTTGTCAGGGAGCACTAATGGTCAGAAGCACATCTTGATATGCTTTGGGGACTAGCATTAACACAAAGAAACCCCACAGAGAGAAATAGTATAGCGGCCTCTCCTGGGCAGATTATTCTTTGTTGGCCACTCTTTATTCCAGAGTTGCTTCTATCCATCTATTCCTGCAGGTGGCATTGTGTGGCATCTCTCCTACATGCTCTTCACCCCACTGATGTCCAACCAGCCTGCTGCCTATTCAGCAAACAAGTCCAAGGCGCCTACCACTGCTGGCAAGGACATCAGCAAATTCTCCAAAACGGAAGTAGCTGGGACACCTTCTCAACACCTGTTCTTACTCTGGCTTGGAGTAAGAAATCAACAGATGATGAAATAAGGGTAACTTGGGTCCTTCCCAGTCTCTCATCTAGGTGTTTTCAACCCCAGATTCTGCTTTCATCATCAAGGGATTTCAGAGACCTTCAAAAGTCATTCAGTCCATACCCTACAAACCAGGCAACACTCACTCCAGAGAGAAGCACATTTGTCTTATACTTAAAGGTCTCCGTTCTACTATAACATCTCAGTGGACACCAATAATCCTGAAAATGAGAATTATTTTGCTATATAACTTGAACACTATTTTTTAATGTATTGATATGTCTTTTCTTCATCAGTATTGAGAGACAAAGAAAGGTTTTCAGTCTTTTACATAATAATCCTCTAAATATCTAATTTAACATTGCAAGCAAAATAGGGATTGATGTCAAATAATGAGTCTGAGCGCAGGCCCTGTAAGATGCTAGCTTTGTGACCCTGGTCAGCTTACTTACGCTGCTCCGAATCTCAATGTCTACATCTATAAGATGGGGGCAATATTCTATTCATTCAGTAAATATTTATTAAGTTTAGTTAGGTCCCATTTGTTTATTTTTGTTTTTATTTTCTTTACTCTAGGAGGTGGGTCAAAAAAGATCTTGCTGTGGTTTATGTCAAAGAGTGTTTTTCCTATGTTTTCCTCTAAGAGTTTTATAGTGTCCGGTCTTACAATTAGGTCTTTAATCCATTTTGAGTTTATTCTTGTCTATGGTGTTAGGTAGTGTTCTAATTTCATTCTTTTACATGTAGCTGTCCAGTTTTCCCAGCACCACTTTTTGAAGAGGTTGTCTTTTCTCCACTGTACATTTTTGCCTCCTTTGTCATAGATTAGGTGACCATAGGTGCGTGGGTTTATCTCTGGGCTTTCTATCCTGTTCCATTAATCTATATTTCTGTTTTTGTGCCAGTATCATACTGTCTTGATTACTGAGCTTTGTAGTATAGTTTGAAGTCAGGGAGCCTGATTCCTCCAGCTCTGTTTTTCTTTCTCAAGATTGCCTTGGCTATCTGGGGTCTTTTGTGTTTCCATGCAAATTGTAAAAGGAAACCGTAAACTAGACAAAAAGACAACCCTCAGAGTGAGAGAAAATATTTGCAAACGAAGCAATGAACAAAGGATTAATCTCCAGAATATACAAACAGCTCATGGAGCTCAATATAAAAAAAACAAACAACCCAATCAAAAAATGGGCAGAAGACCTAAACAGACCTCTCTCCAAAGAAGACAAACAGATGGCAAAGAGGCACATAAAAAGATGCTCAACGTCACTAATTATTAGAGAAATGCAAATCAAAACTACAATGAGGTATTACCTCACACAGGTCAGAATGGCCATCATCAAAAAACCTACAAACAATAAATGCTGGAGAGGGTGTGGAGAAAAGGGAATCCTCATACACTGTTGGTGGGAATGTAAATTGATACAGCCACTATGGAAAACAGTATGGAGGTTCCTTAAAAGACTAAAAATAGAACTACCATATGACCCAGCAATAACACTACTGGGCATATACCCTGAAAAAAACCATAATTCAAAAGGACACATGTATCCCAATGTTCACTGCAGCACTATTTACAATAGCCAGGACATGGAAACAACACAATGTCCAATGACAGATGAATGGATAAAGAAGATGTGGTACATATATACACAATGGAATATTACTCAGCCATAAAAAGGAATGAAATAGGGTCATTTGTAGAGATGTAGATGGACCTAGAGTCTGTCATACAGAGTGAAGTAAGTCAGAAAGAGAAAAAAAAATCATATAGTAACACATATATGTGAAATCTAGAAAAATGGTACAGGTGAACCGATTTGCAGGGCAGGAATAGAGACACAGACATAGAGAATGGACATGTGGACACGGTGGGGGGAAGGGGAGGGTGGGACAAATTGGGAGATTAGGATTGACATACATACACTACCATGCGTAAAATAGATAGATAGTGGGAACCTGCTATAAAGCACAGGAAGCTCAGCTCTGTGCTCTGTGGTGGTCTAGATGGGTGGGATTAGGGGGGTGGGAGGTCCAAGAGGGAGGGGATATATGTATACATACAGCTGATTCACTTTTCTGTACAGCAGAAACTAACACAACATTGTAAAGCAACTATACTCCAATAAAAATAAATACTTAAATAAATAAATATTTATTGAGTTCCTACTCAAGAACAAACTCTACGCATGGTTAATGATCTAAAAGAGACATTGACTGATGCTGGAAGTCTAGGTTGGGAAAGTTTCAATAAGAGAAATATTGTGTCTAGGCTGATGTGCTAGTAGCCTGAAAATCATCTTGTTCATGGCCCCTGACTCCAGTTGTATCAGGTTGACCATGAGGGACACAATCCCACAATATATACTCCTTAATATTTACTGAATACTTACTACTGCAGGCACTTAAAAACACTATACATAAATTCACTAATTTAACTCTCACTAGAAACATTATCTAGGGTACCATTATCCCCCATCCCATTTTACAGAGTAGTAAACTGAGGTACAAGGTGAAGTAAACTGCTCAAGGTCAAGTAGTTAGATGGTAGAGCAGAAATTGACCCTGGGTGGTCTGACTCCAGAGTCTACGTTTCCTGGAACGAGTCAGTCACCATGCTCCTTTCTAAGTGTTAGGGACATAATCATAGGCAAACTGAGACCAGAACTCTGCTCTCATGGAACTCACTGTCTAATGAGGTAAATAGATATTGAACAAGGCATTATAATAACAAACTGAGATAAATGTTCTGAAGGAAAGAAACATGGTACTATGAGGGCATCTAGTAGTGGCCCTGGACCCCTTCCGTACTGAGGAAGGACACTTGCTCTGAGATCTGCAGGCTGAGAGGAGTTAATCGGTGAAAGGGGTGGAACTGGAGAGTATCTAAGGCAGTGAGACTAACATGTGCAAAGGCTCTGTGTTGGAAATGGAAATGGTGTGTTGGAGGAACTGAGAAAGACAGTGAGGTTTCAGGAAATACAGAGATTGATGGGGAGTGTGGGCAAGAAGAGGCTGGAGAAGTGGGCAAGGGTCCCTCCATTTAAGTCCTAATATGCCTGTTACATATTTTGATCTTCATCACAAGAGGAACAGCAATCCATTAAAGAGTTGTAAGAAGAGGCGTTATGTGATCAGATTTCTGCGTTGAAAATAACAGTGCCTTTAACTGTTAAATGAGGCAATAAATGAAAGTCCTCTCAGAAGATGTAAAGTGCTACAGCATCAGTGATTTTAATTAAAGTAGGTCTAGGTCTCTCTACCCACTGTGACTTTGCATCACCCTTTGAACATTGTGGGATTGTGTCAACTCATAGCCAACTTCATACAGCTGGAGTCAGGAGCCACAGTTAAGGTGATTTGAGGGGTACCACATGCCAGCTTGGCAACAGCATTTCTCTTTTTGAAACTTGCACAACCTAAACTTCTAGCATCAGTCACCATCTCTGTTAATGTGCATATGCTATCGGTCCATTAGCAGTCCAGCTGTTAATAGAAATTACTAGTTGGTCAGATCACTTTCACTGGTGCCAGAGCCCCACAGAAGTGCTGCCCAAGAGAGTTAAATTCTGGTTGTGGAGGGGATATAATAAGCCTTAGAGCAAGTGATGATATCAAGATCTCCAGGGAGCTTCACGAGAAGAAGCAGCGAGAAGTGTGCTATTCGTGTAATGGATGTTGACTAAAAACAAACTCTTCCTAAGTGACAGGGGCTCATTCTGGTGCACTGAAGAGGGACAATTCTTTACCAAAGAACTGGTCCATAACAACTCTAAAATACAGAATGAAGATTTTGACACATCTTTGGTAGGGAGGGAGTGATATAACAAACAATTAATTCTAAATCTGTAGCCTTCCTATGCTGTAATTCAAAATAATCTTTCAGATGTGTACCAAAAAATATGAAGGGAGTAAGTTATCCGATCAGCCTCCTGAGGGCAGAGGTCACAGGTACTAAAGCACGTGGTACCATGTACCTAAGCACCTGGTGTATCGCCATGCATGTCTGGGGCCTTCACCAGTATCTCCTACTGGCTCTCTGACTTACAGACTATGTGGAACAACGGGATGCAATGCAGATTTCCGCCAGAGCCAGAGGTTGAGGAGTTCCTGGAAAGGAGATGCTCCTGTCCTGAGCCTTGAATTCTCCCCCTTCCCTGCTGAACTCCAGGTTGTTCTCTTTGACTCTCTTGCTCCCCCTTTCCCCATGGCGAGGGGAGGTCCCTGGAGCATCCCTCTGCTGGCCTCGGTGTCTCTTACCTTGGGCTTTGACATCATCCACCACTGGGCAAGGGGTCTTCACGATCACATCACTTGGCCTGGAGCGTCGTCCTGTGTTGTCCACTCCCCACAGGGTGAACCTGGCAGGGAGGGGAGGGTAGCATTAACAGAGAGAACCTGCGGTCCAGCTGACAGCCAAGGCTTACTGGATGGGCGGGTTTGCCCCTGGCTGCTCTCGCCACCCTGCCATGCACTTACTGCCGTCACCAGGTCATAAAGTATGCAGTCTAGAGCCTCTTGCTGCTTCCTGGTAGGTCTTGGGCTGTCATTTGCTGTCTTGAGGATATTACCTCATGGCGAGCATCACGGCATAGAGCAGTGGTTCTCAAAGTGGGGTCCCTGGACCAGTAGCATCACCGGGGAAGTTGATAGTAATGAACATTCTCATGCCCCATGCCAGACCTACTGAATCAGAAACTCTAGGGGTGGGGACAAAGATCTGTGCTATGACAAGCCTTCCAGGTGATTCTGATGCCAGTTACATTCTGACAACCACCAAGCTGAGGGAAAGAGCATGTATCTGTGGAAACAGATGGTCTCAAGTGGGTCTGAAGCCTCCACTCCCTGCCATGTGGAGTTGTAGTTAACTCCTCTGAGCTTTATTTTCCCTGTTCTGTGAAATGGAGCTGATAATAAAACTGCTTGTAGGTCATTGCGATGATGAAATGAGATAATAAAGTACAGGAAGACCTAGCGCAGTACCTGGAGCTCAATGACATTGCATAAATTATATTATTCTGTTCTGTCCATCTTGCACCCAGTCGAGGCTTTTATGCCGAGCACTGAGGACAATTCTCCTCTTTAAGTCAAAAGTGAAAACACCAGAGCTGGGGAGTCCTGACTTGCCTGTGACTAGGGGCTCTATTTCCTGCATGCAGCTGCTTCTGACCCACTTAGATGCTACCCGCCGTGGACCAGGAGTCCAGAGTGGAAACCTTATGCTACCCCTGGCAACGAGAAGATGTGGTTCTAAGAGCCCCCTCCACCCTTCAACACACACACACACACACACACACACACACACACACACACACACACACACACACACACATCAGGAAGAGGATGAAGACCCGGCCATCAAAGGCTGAATGTAAAATTTCCACCCTGGGTGATGGAATTGGATGGAGAGGAAAGAGCAACTCCAGGTTCTGCTACTCAGACAGGAATTTGAATATAACCATGAAGATAACCTCTGATGTCGGTGCCCGGGACCTCTAACAACTAATCTAGTGAGTCTAAAGCAAATCATTAATGCTGCTTTCCTTGCCTCTTTCTCTTTTGCTGTGCCGCCATGGGAGGTTGCATTTATTGGGAAGTCTGGATTTTCTTTCCTCTTGGCAGAGCTACAGGGAGGAAGAGAGGTGAAAAGAAGAAAGATGCCCCAAGACAGAGGGGCCAGGTACATGTTAAGGTAAATGAGCCTCAGACAGCTGAACCGATGAGGTAGAAAAGAAATGGAAATTGCCTAATGATTCTGCCAGGAAATATAAGTTTCTCTCAGCAGAGAAAAGACAGCCTTGCATCTGCGACTGCCTCCCCACAGAGGAGCTCAGGAAACGGTCAGGGTTAAGAACCTGTGTGTCCTGATGTGTTGTTTTCCCTCCCTCTGACTTCTCCAGTCTCATGCTGGAATCACATCCCACTGGATGTGCTGGCCCAGCTGGGTGCAGACCTGCCCGTGCGCTCCTGCGGGACTGCCCAGCCTCCTTGCCGTCAGTCAGACAAGGACCAGGTGCTTGGCTTTCTCATCTTACCTGCACAAGATGTCTCTGTCCGTTCTACTGTCCTCTGCTTCTTGTCTTGCTACTTAGTTCAGATCTACCACCTTACCTAGTACTAAACCCCTCTCCCACCCTGATCCGAAATCCAGGGACTGGCTTCTCCCCCGTCCCCATCCCTCCCCTCCTAGGTCTGAGTGAGCCCTTTGCGTCCAGCCTCACACACTGGGCTGCCTGGATCCTGAGCAATGGTAGCCCCTGGAATTTTTCATCATTCCCCACCCCCCATATACACACCTGATCAGTCTTTTGCTACTATTTGCTACTATTTCTAGCACTGTGACTGAGGCCACCAAACCTGAAGCCAGCATATCCGCTCTACCCTGTCTGGCACCTGCTCCATTTCCCAGTCGTATCCCATAAGCCGGTCTCAGGCCAGGTCTCTGCCCTTCTGCTTCAGACCACCTTGAGCTGTTTCTCAGAGGTGGGCCCAGAGGTACCCAGGGCAGACTGCAGACCTGCACCTCATGATCAGGGCTTCCCAGATGGGTGAATTCCCCCTCACCCTCATGTACCCTTCATGGAGCAGGAATCTCTCTCGCCGGAGATCCTGACGACAGGGTCCCTGACGTGTAGGAAGTCCGTGTCCCTGCTCAGAGGTGGGTCGCTTGATCTTTGTTGCAGACTCTGCCCTGACCCCACTTCTGGCTGCCCCTTCTCGTCAGAGTCAGGAGATAGGAAGCCCTGTTTGATGCCCAGGCACTGGCAAGGTCACAGGGCTGCTCGTGTGAGCCAGGCCCTGGGACCCGGTTCTCACCTCTGTGCTCTCTTCCTTCACTGGTCCCTCCCCAGCTGTGTGTCTGAGCCCAGACTGCCTGAGCCCCCGCCCTGAGATCCAGACTGCCTGCTGTCCTGTCCTCTGTAAGATGGCCCTGCTTCATCTTTTCCCGTCCGCCTCCCAGGGCCCCGAGCATCACCTTGGGACTCCAGGTCAGGGCTGGCATCTTGCTACATGGGCTACACGTAGCCCATGGGCTACATGATGCTGTCTGCCTGGATATTTACAGGCTTAGGGGTCACCTGCCCTAGACTGTCTATGGTAGGTTCCAGCCACCTTGTGTAGCGCACCCTTATTTAACCTTGAACCTTTAATTTCTAGCAATTTCCCTGGACTGTGATGAGAAATGTCCTAAGCTTCAGGTGCCAAAGTGGCTGTCAGATGGACGCCCTCTCTCAGTGCCTGGGATGGAGTTAATCCTCACCCCTTCCCGCTTGTCCCACTCCTCGGAATCTGCTTTGTGCTTCATCCTTCTGTGAGTTCCCACTAACTCTACAGGATCTTGGGCTGGGATGAAATTGTGTGTGCTGTAATTAATTCTCATTATTCTCACCGGGCAATTAGTAAAAAAATTTAGCGTCCTAAGCCCTTACCATTTTTAATAGCAAAGCCCTTCCCTTTATTAGGAAACAAAAGTCTTCCCACATCCTTCTAAGTAGAGAGGATGCCTGACCTAAAAACCCATCCTCGGCGCTCCCGGCTCCCTCGGTCCTGGAGGGGCCCTGAGGAGTAGCCAGGTTATTTTTACTATTGAAGCAAAGCCTGGGGAACACTCTACACGTTTCATGTGGAAATGTCGTGTGCACTTATTTCAGGAAGGTCCTCCGTTTATAGTCAGCATCATCATTTCCACCACTGGACACTAGTAGGATAGTAAGAAGATTATAGCTGGAATTACTGGACAGAAGAGATAAGCCCTGCTCCCAATACAGAGAGATAATGTGTAAGTACATTCACTGTCTCGTCCAAAGCTCCCGGGCCCTTTCCACCTCTGCCTGGCTGCTGGGACTGTTCAGCCTGTTGTTAGAGCCTGTATGACGACATGTATATCGTGTGTGTGCGTGCGTGTGTGTGTGTGAACCAACGTAGCCCTGCTCTGGCTCCAGGGCTGATGTTTTAAAGGACTGAAACTTGAAGTGCATGGAGCATCCTTGGGCCTCCTGCCAGGGGCTGACTGTCTCTGTCTGCGACTTTCACACTTGCCCCCTCCAGGTGTGGTGGTTTCTACGGATGGCTCCAAATCCACTCCCTTTTGCTGAATTATCTGTTCGTTGTCTCATGCCCCCTAAGGCAGCGGCTCTGCTGTGAGCGCACGCTGTGGTGGGGTGTGGTAGGCTACAAGGCCGGGGAGTCAGTTCCCCACTCTGGCCTCAGTTTCCTCATCTGTAAAATGAAGATAGAGTACCAGGCACACTTTAAGACCTCTTTTAACCAGGGATTCTTAACTGTTTTTGTACAGTCGACCCTTCTCAGAATAATGCTTTTCCAATGCATTAAAGTGCATAGGATGACAAAGTAAGCCATCTATACTGAAAGGCCATTCTGCCTCCGTGGACCCCAGGTGAAGAGCCAGCTCTATGCTTGCACGTGAGTTATAAGATCATGCTTGATCCTTCCAGTAGCCTGGACTGGCTGGGGAGTGAGACACAGATAAGAGAATGCAAACTTTGATTCAATTCTTAACCACCCGCCACACCCAGACAACAAGCTGTGTGATTCTGAGGAAGTTACTCAGTGTTGCTGAACCTCAGTTTCCTCATCTATAAAATGGGAACAATAACCCTAATCTCACAGGGTCGGGGTTGGGGGTTCCCAGAAGCACCTACACATAGTGAACCCTCCGTAAATGAAGGCTGCCTTCCTGCATATTACGGATAAGAAAACTTAGTTGCAGAAACGTTCAGTGTTCTGCTTAATCACTTAGTGGTTAGAAACAAAATCAGGTTTGGGGCCCATGTGTTCTCAACTCTTAACGCAGGGCTCCTGTCCTTGCACCAGGGACTGAAGCTCTGGTCCACTCGATGGCTCTGCAAGGAAGGAACGTCTCTCCCAGGCCCGCCTGCATGCTCTCTGCACATGATCTGCAGCGCCACCTAGTGGAGATTGGCTGTTTTTTTCCTCTGCCCAGTGCACTGTCTTAATTTCTTCAGCAATCAATCTTGACAGAACGTTTGTGTTTTACAAGACTTAAGAGGGAGACACTAGAAGCTCACCTAGGAGAGCAGAGTGGGAGAAGCCATCGGCCTCGGGTCTTTGTGAAATGTAGCCAGACCAAGGCCCTTATGAGGAGGGTCCCAGAGTGGGTAAGGGCTGGCACTCCTAACGGACAACCATGCCAGCCTGGTGCTTGTAGGAACTTTGAAATTCCTAATTAACATTTGGTACTTAGTGACAGGAATTACTGAGCCCTCGTTATAAATGGTAATTCCAGTTTCACTGAGTTTGAGGCATTTACAGCGGGTTAGGTTTTCCATGTTCCCAAATCTTTGTTCCTTATAACTGTTCCCCTCCTAATGAAGGGCCAGACTGCTCGAATCTCAGGCCAGCTGATGAGAATCCTAAGTAGACATTCCTTTGTCCTACAATTATCACTTATGTCTCTCTATATTTTCCAACCCCTCCAGAATACCACTTGTCTTTATGTGTGTTACTTTCATCAGCCTGGCCCCTTGGTTACATCTCCTTCTTGTACTGAAGATATTCAGCCTGAGCATCTAAGTTCATCTTGCAATCCATGCCACTCACATTTTTAGTGCTTTTCATCTTTGAACTCTTCCACTATGGAAATGGAAATGATTTATTCCAGAGACCTTGACTCTGTTCCCATGACCTCATCTGTAAACTGTTAAATGTTTTTCATACTGATGGGGTCAAAGAGTCCCAGAACTACATTGCTATGAATTCTGCCTTCACCCCCCCGCAATTTTCCCGTCATGACTTAGATTCCATCACTATCTCTCCTCTCTTGGTGTCTTTTATGTCTGCTTCGTGAATACTTTACTGTTGTTCCCAGAGCACCGAGGGAAACGGGAAAGAGCTACCAAAAAGAATAGAGCTGTTCCAAGTGCCACAATACAGGAGCTCACTGTATTTTCTTTGAAGAAAGACCATCTCTCACCTCTATAAACTATCTATTTCAATGCCACTAGAGCAGAATTCTTGGTATTCTACTCCTTTCCTCCAAAACAAAATTAATCATCTCCTCTGACTTAACAGCATTCACTCTATTTTCCCAAGCTCACTTTCTTCTATCCCCTTTATTCACTATCTGCTTCTACCCTGTTGTCTATTCGCCGCTCACCACAGCATGCCTCTTTGCCTTTGCCCTTGCTGTTTCCTCTGCCCGGTGTGCCTTTTCCAACGTTATGCTTCCTACTGAAATTCTACACAACCTAATTCAGATGACGTCCTCTCTAGTTAGAAGGAATCACTTCTTTCTTTTCTACAACAGGTTCCTTGCTCTTTTACATCTAGCTTTAATTTCAATCGCCTGATGTTAACGTTAGTTGTTTATATGTTGCAGACTAGGATGGGACTATATTATCTTTCTTGATCCTCCCCCTCCAGTACCGAGAAGGTTCTCTATAATGCTGATTGAGACAAGACTTGAGACACTCATATTTTTCAAAGTCTCTAAAGGAACTTAAGTAGCTAAAAGGAACCAGCTAAAAGTCTGGGGGCATTCAGGGTAAGGAATAAATAGGCAGGTGTCTGTCACTCACATGTAGATGGTGTCAGGTTCCAGGCATTGTATGATCAGAGAGATGGTGGTGAGCTGCTTGTCCGGGACCTGAGAGGGCATTGCACAAGGAGACTTCGCTCCGGAGATGATGTCGTCAACAAAGCTCAGCACCGTTTCTGCCCAGAGGGGAAGGAATGGAAAAGGCATGAGAAACGGTGATGGCCAAGCAACACCTGGTTGGGATTGACTCCGTTAGAACTTAACATTAAAATCACTCGGTCCCCGGTCTTCTCAAATTCCTAGTAGGTCAAGGAGACCCAGAAGGAATGGTCTTTTCTGTTTCATATTTAATCAGTTTGGAGCCATCTGTCCAGAGTTAGCTGAGACAACCAAGGCAAGATGTACGTAGCACATCTGCGAGCTCTTTTATGACACGTTCTTGGCTTGGGCAGAAAACAGTTGTTCTGGCCAATGGTCGTTGCCAGACCTTTGCAGTACCTGTGCACTTCAGGAAAGGGCCTCGGAAGAAGCCGTAGCCAGCTCTCCGTGCCCAAAGGCACTGCATATGCTTCCAAGCCACAGTGATAGTTTCACCAGAAGCTATTTACCCTGCACTAGACTGTGGATGCTACCACCCCGCTGGTGCCCACACTCGCGTCAGTTTTAGGAATGATTTATGTTCACCTCTCCCTATGTGTAGACAGTGAAATACTAAGGCATGAAACATTTTTCATGGGGTGTTTCCACTCCTTGAAGACGTCTCTCTTCTAGCTGTACCTGGCAAAACAAGGTTCGCTTTAGGACAAGACATGGGGTAATAAGCCCATCTGTTTCTACATGCTTTTGCCTGGATGGGGCGGGGAGTTGGGGTTATTAGCAAAGAAACTTTTTTCTGTAATCATGGCAGTGGTTAACATAGAATTGTTTCCTAATTGTGGGCTAGGATAACTAGTGTACTGTATTGTTGTTTCTTTGTGTGCCTAGAGACAATGAAATGGACCCCTCTTTTATAAATAAAAACAAAATCAAAACAAGACTTTGTCAGATGCTCACTATGCAAAAACTCTCAAATGGAAAAGAGTTTTGGTTGCTGCTTCTTCTCCCTGCTCCTCCTACGTTGCCCGGGGATACTGGGGACCCAGGGCAAAGCCAGGAGGCAGGACATTTTCCTTTTCTTTTCTTTTTGCCACCCTGGATCAAGATGAGCCTGTGAAGTGGGAGATGCTCACCTGTCTCCACTTTGGAGTGGTCCATCCTGTCAGTGACCTTTTCTTGACGGATGAGGTAATCTACAATCTGCACCCCGATTGGAGGCTCTGAGTGTTCCCACTCCAGGACCACGAGGGTGCTGCTGGGCTCATGAACCGTGGAGAGTCTGAGCCTGAGTGCAGACAGCAAGAAACATGAAATGGGGGCCCAGCCGAGACCTGTGATGTCTTCTGATACCACCACTGGCCACCTTCTCAATTATTATGATAGCGTAAACTCTTCTTTCTAACCTTTCTTAACCAACCACTAGGACGACTTCTTTGAGGGTGTGTCTCCTTCACTGTAAAATAAAGATTCTTGAAGATCCTTAAAGTCTATATTTTGTTCATCTAAGTGCCTGTTACACATTGGGAACTCAACATATATCTGTAAATAAATAAATAAGCAGGTGAGTCAAAGGTGAATGAATGCCTGCATTTTACAGGGTTAGTGGATAGGGCTTTTGGAGTAGCACTTTATAGGGCTTGAAAATGTAATTTCTGGGTTTGCTCTTGAAAAATAAGAAAATGTGCCTATAATGCTCATACCAAGGCCCACTAAAGGGGATGTCTGGGAGAGCCCTGCATTAAGAAGGACAGTCAGCTCAGCTTCGAGAACATTACAGGATTGCCCTGCTGGTGGAACCCTGGCTTCCCCTCCTGCTACAGGTACTAACACGTGCTCAGTTTGCAGGCAATGCTCATAGGGGGCTTTACTGGGCCAGAGAAAGTTTGACACGTGTCAAGTTCTCCTCAGGGCGTTGTCCTACGTCTGCACACTCAGGTTCTGATTTCAGTTTCTGTCTTTACTCTTGGGTTTCTATGAATATCCTGATTCCAGACTCTAGTCCCTCCTTGCTTTTCCCAATTCATTGTCTCCTTGTGTCATGTAAATTGTCCATTTTGACCACTCTGCCATCTCATAACTCTTTATGCCTTGTAGAGACTCAATAAACACTATTAACATTCATTGGCATGGGTCTTCTAATGATCCAAGAGGTTTCAATTCTCTGCCTTGTCCTGACTTCATGTGTGTGTGTTAGGTTTCTCACTTGCTTCTTGTCCCCTGTTTCTTCCTAGACCGCTGGCTTTAGGGAGTTTTCCCTGTTTATCTCACGCCAGCCTCAGTCCCTTACATGAGTCTCTGCCATTCATTCCCAACCTTGGCTCCTATATCTCATGACCACTCATAATCCTGATGCTCTAGCCTCTACTCTGCTCACCAGATGTGTCATTGGTCTCAAGGATCCCCAGGCAAGGTACTGTGGATGGATCCCATCAAAGCAATGTTCCATTTCAATTCAACAAATATTTATTAAGCACCCACCACTTATAAGAATGTGCTCGGTGCTGAAGATGCACTGGTGCAGAAGCCAACTCCAGCCCCTGCTTTTATGGAGTGGTCACTAGACCAACATACAAATTATACATGTGATTGTAATAATGTGTGATAAGAACTTTAACAAGAAATCATGGGAAGCTGTGGGAGCAACAGTAAGGAATTCAACTGGTGGGAAAATAACACAAACCACATGCTCTTTAGTGGCTTACTATGAAGGAGTGCATAGTCTGCATATGACACTAAAGATGGAACAGACCCAAAACAGTGCGGATATTCATTAATTAGAATCATATGCAGAGGACTATTTTGAAGAAAAAAGCATTAGGAAGCTTAAGTAAGTAACTAAGCCTTACTGAGAACTCAGATTCCGTGAAAATATGGGCTAAGGCTGGCCTCTACTGAGAAATAGGAGTGTGTATGATTTAAACAGGCTTGTGTAAAACTAGAGTGCATTTCTATATCCAACTACTGATAAAATTTCAAGAAATTATGGTTTGCTGCTGGAAGAAGTGATTAGAGTTGACAAGAAAAGTGAAGTCCTTTATAGATGTTCCTGTTTATGGAAATTTAGCCCAATTTAATCTCTTTTGCTATGACATTTAGTAAATGCAGATTTAGAAATGAAATCAGCCCTAGGACACAAATGGCTGGATCTGGCATCCACCTGATGAAAACAATTTGGTAGCTTTAGTGTTGTGTGTCAAAGGTAGCTTTCTTAGTTGGTGAATCAGTCTAGAAGCACCATCTTCTGGAGTTCCCTTTCTGCCAAAAGAAAGACCTTTCACTAATAATGAGCTTGATTCTCTTTTGAACTAAGAGGTCTAAGTCATGGCTGTAAAGAGCAAGAAGCCAATGGCTAGTGTGTCTAAAATGACCCACACAGAGAAGGCCTGTAGACGAAAGAAGACATTGGCTTGTAATGACCCTGTACCACTGTGTTCTCCTCTTTCTCAATGTTCCTCCTCCTCAGTCCTGGCCCTTTATTGCCCACCCACACTTTCATGGAACAGACCAGATAGCAGTATGCACACAGACCAGCCTCTCACTTGCTGGTTTCCTCCTGCCATCTTGCTCCTGCTTACTCAGCCCTCCAGTTACTGAGTCCTGATCCTTCCTTTGGGCTCTCTTTGCCTTACCAATCCATGCTTCTCCAGCTCGTCCTACCATCCCTCTTTATTAGACACAATATTTCCGTGCTTCACTCCCATGGCAGATCACATTGGAGGCTAACAGGAGTTCCTGCCCTTTACATGAGTTCAGCCAGTTCTGTTCAGCCTTCCTCCGAGTGTATGAAAACTGGACGTGTTCATTTTCAGCCACCTTTGCAGCCCTTTGTACTTTGTTCACCCCTCAAATGCAGATGCCCCTTAATGCACATCCTTGACCCTCTGCTCTTCCCAGTTGACAGTCATTCTGGAGCATCCTTTCTCATAGCTGTGGTTCCATTTCTCATTTCCTTGGGGCTGAGTTCAATCTTCTTATCTCGACTGTTTACTTTGTTATAGGGCTCCAGATCATCTTTCCTCATGACCGCTGACTATCTCTATAGGACTGCCCCACTGTAATTCTAAGGCAGGTCCAAAGGGAACCAACCTCCTCCTCAAACCTGCTTATCCTGTGATGCTTCTTTTCTCAACTGTAGCCTATTCATCTTCTCAGCCACTGAGGTCATAAGTCTTAAGTCCATTCTCAACTTTTCCTTCCTTCTCACGCCCACAGTCAATCAGTCACCAAACCCTGCTGGTTCTACCCAAAGTCATCTCTGAGTTGTATCCTCTGTGTACTATACTATTATGGTTAAGATAACGGTCTCTTAGCTATGGCCCTGCTTCCTGCTCTATAACCGTGGAAAAACTATTCAGTCCATCTGAATCCATTTCCCTGTCTATTAAAGGGGGGGTGGTGGTGATAACAGTACCTAACTGTTCCACACAGTGCCCAACACCCAGTAAGTGTGTTGTTGTCCTGGGTCTTATTACTGACCTCTATCTTCCTCCATTGCAATATTACATTTACCCCTCTTTGCTTCTAGCCATGCTCTCCTGCTTTCTCCACCTTTGGGGAGAAATTCAAGTGCTATCGCCCTTTATTAAGCCTTCACTATTCTTCAAATTCAGACTTGACTGTTTCCTTTTCACACTGTCTTTAAATGTCTCATATAACTCTTATCCTACCATTTCTGCTACTGTTAAATTGGTTCACTTGCCTCCCTAGAAGACTGAAAGCGCCCTGAAGGCAGGTACTGCACCATGTTTTTCTTTCTGTTCCCCAGTACCCAGCCCACTGCTTGGAAAAGAGTAGACACTCTTTAATATATGTTTGCAGAATAATGGTGAGGCACACAAGCCAGAGAAAGGCCGAGAAAGGGAATCGTACACGGGCTGTGGCAGAGGCGCACAGGCAGGGAGTCCATCAGTTCCGAAAGCGCTGGGGTCACATCGACACCAGTCCTCGATGACATCTCCGGTCCCGGAGCACCAGAGGGAGCTCATGGTGGCCTCCAGCAAGAGCTGCAAGAGAGGGCGGAGAAAAGAGTAAGCGTCAGGGAGCCAGGGCTGGGTCCCCAGAGTCAAGAGGCAGAGCGTCAGGGCTCTGCTTGGCCCTAAATAACTCCAGTCAGCAGCCTGTAGCACCACGTCTCCATTTACTTCTACCCCAGAAGAGTGTTTCTGGGAAGCCTGGACCTTGGAGGACCTGTAGGGTGTCTCTGTCTCATTAGCATAATAGTTCATCCCTGTGGTTGAGGGCTGTCATCTTGGAATCAAGTCTTATTCCACCTCGCATCTCCCTCCCTCCCAATTCCGCACCATCGTTCCACACACCTAGGGCTCTAGAGACATGACCTCTTCCCCATACGCTCAGCAGGGCCAGACTTGACCACTCTCCCTCGGGCCAGAGGCACTCAGCCTTTTTGCAAATGCCTCTCTGAGCATCCTTCTCTGCCCTCTTCACCCTGCCCCAGTATTTCCTCTGCATTCCTTCAGCATGCCTTGTATCTCACTTACAATATTCATGCGATTCTGCTTTGGGTTGTGATTATGCATTAGACCTCTCTTTTCCTCGTAGAAGGTAGAAACCATGTGACACACAGGCTAAGAGCTGTGCTCTGGGGCAGTCCCTCTAGGTGAGAACTCCAGCTCTGCCAACCACTGCCATGTGACCTTGGGCAAATTACATAAACTCAGGCTCCTCAATGGTAAAATGGGATAAAAACAGCACTTTCCTTATAAGGATGTTGTGACAATTAGATGAAATAAATACATGCCAAAGGGCATGGCATAGTGCCTATGCTATGCACACATTAGTTGCATATAAATAGTACATGTTAGTCATCAATAAATAACAGCAATTGTTATTGTCTTTGAATGACAGGGTTGGGTCTTATGTGGAAGCTTGTAAATAACACAGAGTAATTCTTTACATACAGTGGTTTCACAGCAGATATTCACTATTCAATTAAAGGACAACAAGATAAAATTAGATCACTGAGGGAACAGAACTTATGAGAGGGGCAAGTCCCTGGTGAGGAACTGGGTCCTGACAGGCACTGACCCCTGGGTGAGGCCCTGCTGCCTCAACCACAGCCCAGGGTGGGGGAGAGCCTGAGACGGCTCTCTGAGACAGCAGGGCAAGCTCAGGGCTTTCTCTCCAGGTCAACTCAACCTCTGCAGCCTCTGCTTTTCCTTTGATTCTGTTCCCTCTGTTTCATCCTCATCACACCCACACATAATGGATAAATTAGAGAAATGAAACAGCTATCCTGGAAAGTTTTAGGCCAAACAATTAAAAGAAAGAAAAAAGAGAAGAGGATAAGAAAAAGAAGAGATAATCCTACAAAACTCAATATGTCCAAGCCCAAAGCCAGTATCCTATGTCCCATCCATCTCAGGTTAGAAGAGATGACATAAAGTCCATACTGACCCCCCTCCTTGGTTGGGAGCCTCAAGGGAGCAGGGATTCTCTGTTATCACTATGATTTGTGTAGAGCTTTAGAATTTACAAAGCCCTTAATTTATTTTTTTCCCTATTTTTTTAAAACATTTTTATTGGAGTATAATTGCTTTACAATGGTGTGTTAGTTTCTGCTGGATAACGAAGTGAATCAGCTATACGTATATATATTTCCCCATAACCCCTCCCTCTTGCATCTCCCTCCTATCCTCCCTATCCCACCGCTCTAGGTGGACACAAAGCACAGAGCTGATCTCCCTGTGCTATGCGGTGGCATCCCACTAGCTATCTATTTTACATTTGGTAGTGTATATATGTCCATGCCACTCTCTCACTTCGTCTCAGCTTATCCTTCCCCCTCCCCGTGTCCTCAAGTCCATTCTCTACATCTGCATCTTTATTCCTGTCCTGCCCCTAGGTTCATCAGAACCAATTTTTATTTTAGATTCCATATATATGTGTTAGCATACAGTATTTGCTTTTCTCTTTCTGACTTACTTCACTCTGTATGACAGTCTCTAGGCCCATCCACCTCACTAGAAATAACTCAATTTCGTTTCTTTTTATGGCTGAGTAATATTCCATTGTATACATGTGCCACATCTTCTTTATCCATTCATCTCTCAATGGACACTTAGGTGCTTCCATGTCCTGGCTATTGTAAATAGAGCTGCAATGAACATTGTGGTACATAAGCCTTTTTGAATTACGGTTTTCTCAGGGTATATGCCCAGAAGTGGGTTTGCTGGGTTGTAGGGTAGTTCTATTTTAAGTTTTTTAAGGAACCTCCGTACTGTTCTCCATAGTGGCTGCATCACATTCACACCAACAGTGCAAGAGGGTTCCTTTTTCTCCACACCCTCTCCAGCATTTTTTGTTTGTAGATTTTTTGATGATGGCCATTCTGACTGGTGTGAGGTGATACCTCATTGTAGTTTTGATTTGCATTTCTCTAATGATTAGTGGTGTTGAGCATCCTTTCATGTGTTTGTTGGCAATCTGTATATCTTCTTTGGAGAAATGTCTATTTAGGTCTTCTGCC
>NC_041217.1:47203778-47223634 GCF_002837175.3 Physeter macrocephalus
TGTCTGGCCTTACATTTAGGTCTTTAATCCATTTTGAGTTTATTTTTGTGTATGGTGTTAGGGAGTGTTCTAATTTCATTCTTCTTCATGTACCTGTCCAGTTTTCCAAGCACCACTTATTGAAGAGGCTGTCTTTTCTCCACTGTATATTCTTACCTTCTTTATCAAAGATAAGGTGACCATATGTGTGTGGGTTTATCTAGGGCTTTCTATCCTGTTCCATTGATCTATATTTGGTTTTGTGCCAGTATCATACTGTCTTGATTACTGTAGCTTTGGAGTATAAGTCTGAAGTCAGGGAGCCTGATTCCTCCAGCTCCATTTTTCTTTCTCAAGATTGCTTTGGCTATGCGGGGTCTTTTGTGTTTCCATACAAATTGTGAAATTTTTTGTTCTAGTTCTATGAAAAATGCCACTGGTAGTTTGATAGGGATTGCACTGAATCTGTAGATTGCTTTGGGTAGTAGAGTCATTTTCACAATGTTGATTCTTCCAATCCAAGAACATGGTATATCTCTCCATCTGTTTGTATCATCTTTAATTTCCATCATCAGTGTCTTATAGTTTTCTGCATACAGGTCTTTTGTCAAAGGAGAAGTAACAACTGACACTGCAGAAATACAAAGGCTCAGGAGAGATTACTACAAGCAACTATATGCCAATAAAATGGACAACCTGGAAGAAATGGACAAATTCTTACAAAAGCACAACCTCCCGAGACTGAACTAGGAAGAAATAGAAAATATAAACAGACCAATCACAAGCACTGAAATTGAAACTGTGATGAAATATCTTCCAACAAACAGAAGCCCAGGAGCAGATGGATTCACAGGCAAATTCTATCAAACACTTAGAGAAGAGCAAACACCCATCCTTCTCAAACCCTTCCAAAATATAGCAGAGGGAGGAACACTCCCAAACTCATTCTACAACGCCACGATCTCAGTGGTGAAAAACTGAATCCATTTATACTAAGATCAGGAATGAGAAAAGGTTGCCCACTCTCACTACTGTTATTCAACATAATTTTGGAAGTTTTAGCCATAGCAGTCAGAGAAGAAAAAGAAATAAAAAGAATCCAAATCAGAAAAGAAGAAGTAAAACTGTCACTGTTTGCCGATGACATGATACTGTACGTAGAGAATCCCAAAGATGTTACCAGAAAACTACTAGAGCTAGTCAATGAATTTGGTAAAGTAGCAGGATATAAAACGAATGCACAGAAATCTCTTGCATTCCTATACACTAATGATGAAAAATCTGAAACAGAAATTAAGGAAACACTCTCATTTACCATTGCAACAAAAAGAATAAAATACCTAGGAATAAACCTACCTAAGGATACAAAGTCCTTTAAATGCTAACACTTTTGTAAGGGAGCAGACCCTATGGGGCCTTCTGGGGGCAGACCCTTCCCCCATATCCTCTGCTTTAGCTCCTCTCTGAAGTGCCTAGATAATAGTATCTGATGCACATTTCCTGAGTTGTTTTACAGATGTGAAAGCCCCCCAGCAAATGGAAGATATTAACTACTTGATGACCATGAGCAAGTAGCCCTCAGGCCTCCTGGAGCCTAAGGACTGATAATGTTAACCCCTGCCACACCGGCCTGTCACCACACCATCAACCAATCAGAGAATTGTGCACAAGTTGATCACACACCCTGCAACCCCTCTCCCTCACCTGGGCTTTAAAATTGTTTTTCTGAAAGCCTTTGGGGAGTTTGGAGTTTTAGAGCACAAGCCACCTGTCCTCCTTGTACTGGCACCTTTACAATAAACGCTGCATTTTCCTTCACCACAATCTGGTGTCAGTAGATTGGCTTTACTGTGCGCAGGTGAGCAGACCCGAGTTTGGTTCAGTAACACTTTAATTTGAGCTCCATGTAAGACAGTTATCATGATTCACAGTGGAGGACACTTAGAATCCAAAAGGTTAGTTAACTTGCTCATGGTCACAGGTTAGTACATGGGTAACAGGATGGATTTTACATCTCAGGCTTGATGGAAACATCAAGCTCTCTTGATTAACACCGTATCCACCTGCTCCCAGGATGAATACCAGTTCACAGTAGGTGCTCACTTTATGCTTTACCTGACTAAACCAAATTCAAATCAAAAGGTGTATTTTTTTTAACTAGGAAAACAGACATCCTTTGAGATGAGCAGAATCAAGAGGACATCATGGCTGCTGCCTTACAGTCTTCAATCAATTGTTATTGGCTAAGTACCTGTAGGGACGATTTCCTGTCCTAAGCGTTAAGGATACAGTGCATAAGATATACATGGCCCCTGCTTGCATTAAGTCTTACAGCTAAATAATAAACAAACAAAAGTTATATAAATAACCAGAACTGTGATAAGGGCTCCAGAAAAGGGTGAAATGGTGGCAGGAGGGACAAGGAGGGGGCCAATCTCACAGAGGAGTTTGGGAAGGCCTCCATGAGCTTGGAGGGATAGGTCAAGAGTAATCCGGTCACAAAGCTTGGGGAAGTAGTCCAGGTAGAAAAACCAATATTAAGAAGACTTTAGCCTGTAAGAAACTTGACTTCTAAAATCAACTGAGAAAAAGTTCATCTTGCCGTAAGAGACAGAGCAGGGGAGGGGGCAAAGAGATGCTAAGAAAGTGAGAGGGTGGCAGGCCGATTACAGAGAGTCCTTAGGACACCATGTGGGGGTGGGTGTCACATTCTAAGAGCAACAGGAAACCATCAAAGTGTTTCAAACAGGGGAGCAACCTGATCAGATTTTCCTTCCAAAGGTATTGATGACAATACGTATGATGACAAACATTCTAAATGCCGTTTCAGACCATTTGCTGAGAGTTCCTACTCTCTAAGTCCTGGGAGAGAGGTAACTGTGTAGGTAGGATGAGGGTACAAGAGAGGAATCAAGAAGGAACGCTTTGGGAAAGGAAGAGAAAGGAAAACTACATTTTTCTTAGTACCTACAATGTGCCAGGCATTGCATAGGAATCCTTGTTTGTTATTAGATTTAATCCTGATTCCAGAAAAGAAATCGAATTTTCCAATTTTTATTATTTTTCTCTAAGGAAAGCAGCTGAACTTTTTGTTTTTTATAAATTTATTTATTTTTATTTTTGGCTACGTTGGGTCTTTGTTGCTGCGCATAGGTTTTCTCTAGTTGTGGCGAGCAGGGGCTACTCTTCCTTGCTGTGCGTGGGCTTCTTACTGCGGTGGCTTCTCTTGTTGTGGAGCACAGGCTCTAGGCACACAGGCTTCAGTAGTTGTGGCACACAGGCTCAGTAGTTGTGGCTCGCGGGCTCTAGGGCGCAGGCTCAGTAGTTGTGGCACACGGGCTTAGTTGCTCTGAGGCATGTGGGATCTTCCCGGGTCAGGGCTCAAACCCCATGTCCCCTGCATTGGCAGGCGGATTCTTAACCACTGCACCACCAGGGAAGTCCAAGCAGCTGAACTTTCAAGCCAAGTTCATCTATCCATTGATTTGGCCATTTATTCATCATTTCGTTCATTCATTCTACAGAATGCCAACTATGTGTGACTACTGCTGGGTACTAGGATTCCATAGAAGAGAAAGTTTCTCATAGTCTAGAGGAGAGTGAACAACTATATAAACACTAGGATAGTAGGTGATGCATGCTTTAAAAGATGTATGAACATATACAGTGGGAGTTACATGAAGGAACATCGGGTTGGTCTGGGAGTGTAAGGGAGAGTCATGTTTGAGCTGAAACTTGGAAGTAACAGTAAGAGTTTGCCAGTGGCAGTAATGTGGGAAAAGGCACTTCCGGGAGAAAGAGTTGAAAGTCTGAAGGGCCAAATGCATGGGAGAAAATGTGTTTTGTTTAAGGAGGTACAAGGAGTTAAATTTCGGAGGATAAAGCATAAAGTATAGAGTGGGTACAGCCTAACCATGTCAGCGAAGACAAAATCGGAGAGTGAACTGCCCTTGTAATGATGTGCTAAGGACTTTAGATTTATTCAATAGATTCTGCAGAACCACTGAATTACCTTGCTGCTATATGATCAGAAGTCCATATTAGACTTAAGACTAGTTAGTTAGATGACTCTGACTGGTCTAACAGGGAAACCAGTAAGAAGCCTACTGTAACAAGAAGATGGTGGCCTGATATTACAATGGATGACGGAAATAGTTAGGCTGTGACAGGGGGTATAATAAAAAGAGGATGGATTTGAGATATTTGTAGCCCTAGATGATGGATTAGATGTTAGGGACAAGAAAAGTCTAGGAAGCCTCCCTGGTCTCCAGTTTGGGCAACTTGGTAGAAAAGAATGCCATTCACTGAAGTGGAAGCACAAGCAGGTATAGTTTAGGGTGGAAGGTGGTGACTTCAAGTCTGTTGGGTTTGAGACACCTGGTTTGTCATATGGTTTGACCTACTTGTTTCTAAATTGCAATCACAGACTAGACTGAAATATGGCACTGGAGATTATTTAGTCCGACAGAAGGAAGACAATGAGGCCAAGAGGTTGGAAAACTGGCCTGAAGATCTACCAGACAGGTAGGGATAGGAACACACCAAGTTACTAATGCCAGGACTTAGCTCCCCTCCACTGGTCCTTTGCTTCATCACTCCTCATCTCTATTCCTTGGTAGAAAGGGCACAATTAGAAAGAAAAGCAGAGGAGTGGAGAGAATGGTGACCACAGAAAATGTCTAAGGAAGAAGAGAGAAGGTATGGTGACTGAACTCCTGCTCAGGCCACCTTTCTGTGTGTTTGGAAATTAAAGGTTCAAAATATGGCCAGATGGGAGGTATTTCTCAACCACTCTCCTAAGACCAGTGCAGGGAGACAGAGGGGGCTAAATTCTGGCAAGCAGGGGATCCAGAAAGGGGCGTTGCTAAAGACAAAAATTCCTTCAGCTTCCTCATTCTGCTGGTACTGGCCCAACAGGAAGCAGGGGCTCCAGGCCCCCCTCTCCCACCAAGCTCTTCCCTGTCTGCAGCTTCGCATGCCCTGCCCCATAGGATGGTTCTAGGCGTGAGCTCCCTGATTCTGCTGCTCCCAGGCAAGTGCACAGGAGCTCCTGGGGTACCAACTGCAGCAGCCTTGGGTGCTCACAGAAGACAGAGTGGGACACGTGAGGGGAGGGCTGGGCATTGGATTAAAAGCACTGCAGCTTTGGGGTTTCCATGGTGACACAAGCCCCTCCTTCTCCTCATCCTTTCAAGCCCACCTCCAGTGGTCTCTTCTCTCCCACTTCTCTTCCCATAGTCACTTCTATCAGATTGAAGAGAAATTTGCAGGCCAAAGGAACAATTTATCTTTTTTGTTCCTGTGAAAAACCTTATTTTCAAACACTCAATGAAGTATCTGTAGCAGAGGCAGAGAGGCGAGAGAAACACACACGCATCACCTATGAAACAAACTGTGACGCACCAGGTGTCCCTTAAAAGAGAAAAGAGAAAGCAATTATCACCCCACCTGGAGAGACACACCTCTCAAGCAGGCAAGCAGCTCACTGCTGAGACTCCACTATATCTTTTCCCCAAAGTGGCTTTGCCTAATCTCAGAAGTCCCCCGCCCTGAGCTTCTGTGTTTTTGATTTTTGTCATTGTTGTTGTTGTTGTCTTTGTTTTGACCCGCTCTGTTCTTAACATCCTTGAGAAGATCAGAGAGCTAGGAAATGAGGTAGGTCACTGCCTCTGCTGCATTTATTTAGCTTACCCTTTTGGGTCCATTCATTTCCTTGGAAAAGGGAGGGGCAGAGGAAAAAGAGGAGTGACTGGGAAATGTCATGACCCAGCTGCATAATATAAGGCAGGAAGATCTGCGTGGATGTGGAGTTTTGTTCTTAAGAGTCAGAGTGATAGGCAGAAAATCAACCCCCTCCAGACTAAGGTGGACAGATCCTTCCCTTGGGGATCTGTACCTAATGTGCTCCTCCTAGCCTAGCTGACCCAGTCTTGGATCGGTTAGGGGAGCTGGTCCACCTGCCGTGCCAACAAGGGGGTGGTACTGCTGAGTCCCCTCCCACGACCACCCCCTGAGGCTTTCTGAACAAAGCTCAGGTGACTGTGATTGCTATGCCTCCTTATCTCCCTTCTTCCTTCCAGCCTTTGTTGCTCAAAAACCTGTACAAATGCCAAGCGGTGACTCCTGAGTCATCACCATGGGTGTTGCAGATGCATTTATTTGATTTAATATGCAAAAATGCAAATATAAGCAAATTAGGTGGCTGGAGTAGTTAAATAAAAAGTCTCACTCTCCATATTGTAGCGTTGAGCTCAGCTGACCCTGTCACCCCCTCAGGCCATTTGGAAAGCCCTCTGTTGTTGTTGATGCCACCTTAAACCATGAGTCCCAGGCCTCTTACCCTCTGCGTCTGGTTGTTGGTGACCAGTTCATAGATGGGGGCTGCTCTGGTCACCTCCAGCAGAACTGGCTCAGCAGGGGTGTCAGGGCTGGATGTCACATGACACAGGGGGCAGGACGAGGGGCACCGTCCCTTGCTCTGGCACTCCATGCGGACTCCAGCCGCCATGCGCTTGGTGCCAGACTCTGACAAGCTGGCAATGTATTCAGGGAATGTCAGCACCTTGGGGTCTCTTTCCCGCTCCTCTGACTCGTCGGATGGGGAGTTGCCTGCCAGACACAAAATAAAAAGGAACAGTGAGGGAGGTGAAAGAGCAGGGACTTGCATGGCCTCGTGGCCCCTGAGTGCTAGACTCAAGTCCTTGAGAGGTCAGAAAATGACTCTGAGGGGGTAAGAATGTGACGCTGTTATCCCACTTAGTTTGGGGAACCCATCCTCCCAGAGACCCACACAGCTAGAAATGACCCTTCCAAATGTGAGAGCAGGTTTTCTTCCTTCCTGAGAATCATCAGCGCCACGGATCCTTTCAGACGGATGCTTCTGCCGTATTTGTGCAGGATTTATGGCTGTCATCAATAATATCAACAATAACAGCAGTGATTATTCTATGAATCATTTTCTTCATCCAAAAATGAAGATATTAATACCTACCTCTAGCATTGGGTTATAAATAAACAGCCAACTATTTTCAGAGCACAAAACACAATGGCTATAGTGCATGTTGAAGCATCATCATCATAGTTTTAATCATAACTATCAGTAAGATTTATCAAGTCTGTACAGTGAAAGTGAGATCTGTTAAAGATCTCCCTTAACCCCTATAACAACTCTCCGCATGAGCTCTATCATTACACCCATTTTATAAATGAGGAAAGTGAGGCCAAGAGCCTCAAGATCACACAGCTAGTGTATAGTGAGATCTGAAATTTGAATCCAGTCTTGTCTGATCCTAAAGCCGTTAAGTCATAGGGAATAACAGGACTTCTCTGCTTCATTATTAATCAATGTATTAAAGATACAGAGGGAAGTTTGACTTTTTCAAAAAGATTTGCACTACAAAGCCTGAAAGATGGGTCCACATTGCCCTTGACTGATGAGTAAAAGGTATTTGGGGAAGCTCTTGATTTATTTTTGGTGACAAACATTGGAAATGCCTACCAGAAGTGTTTTTCCCTATGGAAGAAAGCATTGCTTGATATTTCTCTTCCAAGCCTTCATGATTTTTCATTTAATTTATTAAGTCTAAAGAAAGATGGAAATAGAATCTGCTAACAAAAAGCTTTGGGTTCCTTAGGAGATCCCTGGTCCTTTGTGCACAGTTGTATGCCCGAACGTGAAACAATTTCAGGGAGACAGCTGGGCTTTTGGAAACAATAGGCAGACACAGAATGTTCCTCCTGGTCCTCAGGCTCATCAAGAGTGCCAAGCTTGAGGGACCAGATCTTTGGGGAAACTGGTTGCAAGGATTTGCAAAGTGGTTCCAGAAGATAATTGTGAGATACGACTTATGACTTCAGAGCCGAGTTCCCTCTTATGGGGCTCAGGGAGCACTGTTATTCTCCCCTTGTTTGCGATGTAATGTAAGACCGTTTGGAAGTGTCCAGAGGCATTTCAGCACTGTTGTTTCCCACATGAGCATCATACTGTGCGGATGAGGCATTTTTACCAGCAGCTCCATTGACACCAGATTCCTTCTGTGTGCAAAGGCAAAGGCTCACTTAGAAACTATAAATATGGAATATAATTTATTTCACACGTGCCTTTTGTTTAATAACGGATCAAAGATTGAGCTCAAGCCCTTGCGATGTTATAAGAGAACTGCATAACCGCACACACCAAAGCCAAGAACGATGGTCTCCAATAGGAAGTCCAGAAGCCCACACCAGCTAGCCCCAGAGTCAACTCCAAGCCATGTGTACATCTTGATTGACATTCAGGCTCATGAAACTCAGTGAACCCCACTGGGAGGGTTCATAAAGCGGCCACGACCTGGCAGGACTCTCCTCACCCAGCCCGCCCCTGGCCAGGTCTCCAATCTTCTTCAACAGGCTGTATGAACTGGGCTGCGATAAGTAGGGGTGGCGTGAAAGCTTTGCAACTGTGATGTGATTTCTAGAAAAACAGGCCCTCGTTCATTGAGAAAGTAAATGAAAAAAGAAAAAATCAGTAAAGAGACCATGCTTCTTTTCAAGATAAGATTTAAAACATTTCACTGTGCAAGCCTTGCCGGGGAGCTGGAGGGTCTCTTGCTGGCCCTCCTGACCCTCACAAGCATTTCATTATCCATCCACGTGTCATCTCAACCTCCCGGTTGAGAAAGTATTCAACAGAGGCTGCGAAAAGCATTTCTATGAAATGACCACTAGATGGTGATATCAGTTCTAAAATGACTTCTGTGAGAGGAAAGAAAAGGCGTGATCAATCCGGTGCGGCCACTTTGGTACCACAGAAAATAAACTTACGGAAAAGTAACACCTGGTTACTTAAAAAAAAAAAAGTCATGGTACAATTTCCTTTCAATCAAATAATAAAAGGCTGAGTAAAACAAATCCATAAAACTTATCCTAAGGAGAAAAATATAGAGTGAGAGACATAATTGTGAGAGACACAAGATAGGAAGGGAAAATAAAACTCTAAAGGGAAAATAAAAATCCCCCTCCATATCCTTCACATGGAGTATAGTTTACTTCAAGGGGGAAATAATATGCCACCAAATTTCTTTTCTCTCACTTTTACTCCCCAAACACCCAGAAACTACCCCCACACCCTACATACACATCCGTATATAAGACATATAACCCCTGTCCATTCATCACTTAGGGTGCACCATCTGACAGACAAATTGGGCCACGAGAGGGCACTGCAACCCCAAACGCAGCCGAGCTGAGTGACAGCCTCCCTGCCCTCCAGCGCTGCATCATTAAGGCTTGTAATTGCTGTAAACATTTGAGGGGCTGCTCCCCTTGCTTCCGTCTTCTGGCTTTCCCAATTAAAATCAAGATGCAACTAATCCCCTTCAGTATCCTTCAGCCCTGGATTGGTGTAAGAGTAGGACGTAGAGAAACACAGGAAGGGGTTTACAGAGGAAGATGGTGAGAGGCCACCAAACTCTTGTTTTCATCAGAATTGTATTTTCCTTCTCCTGATAATATTCAGGCCCCTATAGAGCAGGCCCTGTTGGAGGCCAAGACGAATTGCCCCTCTGGTCCCCTCATCATGCAGGATGGAGCTGTCTAGAGAGGAGCGAGATTTACACAGAAGTAATGAGCAGCTAACTCCCCAAAGCCATCTATTCAGGATCCAGCGAAGAATAGATGTGTGTGTTATGAGAGATTTTTCAAAAAGGAAATGCATTTTCCATGCGCCATTAAAGATACAATCGGGAAATACTCCTTAAAATGATGGAGTCCAGTGGTGAAAGCCCAGATAAATCTCCCTTTGCCCAAAGAGAGCAGCAAAAACCAACGTGTCTGTGGGGAGTGAAAGAGTTCAAACCTAAAAGCTTCAGGAGAGTCTGAGCTTTGACATTTGCTTTTAACCCCCAGCTCAGTGTTGGAGTGGGTGGTGGTGAGGTCTGTGTGTAGAGACTGGAGGAAAGAGTCTCTGCCTTATTTCCTTATGGTTCAATGGCCACCTTCTTCCATTGTCCACTCCAGTGACAGTCCTTTCTTACTTCGTCCCTCTTCTGCCCTCTAGATCCTGGGTGGAAATGCTCTAGTAATTTGAGACACTATCTTGTTTCTTAATAAAATGAATATTCTATTTCAACAAATTCACAGTTTCTGGACAAAAATAAGCTACAATTAAGGTCTTAAAAGAATATAACTGACAAAGGTAACTTCTGACCAAGAATACCCAAGTGTGCTCCCCCCCACTCACCCCCGTTTGCAAAATTCACCCTATTGCTCTCAGGGGAGGCTTTGGGGTCCTCATCACACTTAGCTTTCTTACAAGTAGAAGAACAGCCAACCTGGAATGTCGTTAACAACCCCAAAACTGCAAAGCATTCCGCAAATACAGTTTGCTATAAATAAATGCCATTTGCTTTAGGCTAAATCTGTATCCTACAGCACACAGTGGATGAATTTCCCCAATAGAATATTGTGGTATGAGATTATTGGCATCCTCAGTGTTCAAAATCTCTTTGTGGGTGTGCCTGTGGCCTTAGGCATGTACATATTGACCCACCTAGACTCAGGAGCATAGGAGGATGATAAAAGTGACTGACCATCCTCATGCAGGGCCTGCTCTGCTGCTGGAAACTGACAGGTCATGAAGGTGAATTAGTTGTTACGAAGTAAATTGGTACCATTCCTGTAGGATTCTGGGACTGCTTAAGAATCTCTCTCCTGAGTTTGTGCCCAAGGCAATGAGATGCTAATGACATCACAGCTAGAACTACAGAGGCAGTTCATTAGGCAGCCAAAAGAAATCAAATGCAAACTTGTCAGATCCCAGCTTTTGGAGACAGCTTAGGACCCACAGGAAAGAAAGCTTGACATGGGGTAAATGAAGCACAGCCATAGCGAACTGCACCCTGAAGCCCACGGACACCCTGATTTCCATGACCTACCCCCACTCCCACTCCCCCCACCCCAGTCTACTCCTGTTCACACCAGAAATCCTGAAGTTACCCGAATTCACATTTCCAACCATGTACCCAGGCTCAAATCAGCCTCTTAGGGTGTTTAATTATGTCTGTAAACAGAGAGGGTCAGGTCGCTCTGGATGGCCTTGAATTGAACTCCTAGACCTGCCATGAGACACACTTTCTGAGACCTGACCAAAATACAATACGAAGTGGATAGGGCCTGACCCGGCCACTTCTCTCTACACCTCAATAGGAGATAAGGGGTGCTCTGGGGGCAGGGATTGTGTCTTCATATTTGAAACTCCTTTCCCTGGTTTAGGTGTATATATCCATTTCCATATCTCTTTCTATCTATGTCTATCTATATATCCATGGATATATATATTTTTTTTTTGGAGGGAAAAGGGGAGTGAATATAGTAAGTCATGACCATAGATTTAAATTTTAAAAACAAGTCAAGCATAAAGAATAAAGCCAACGCATCTGTAAATAGTCTCTAGCCCCTCACCAAAGCTTCAAGCAATCAAGTAGAAAGAAAAAAAACGTTACCTGATGACAGCCAAAGCTACATTTCTAGCTGGGATTGCTTCCCCAAGTATAACAGAACTTAATATGCTTGCTTGGAAATCCATCTGAATGTTCAATAGGCACCTCAAACTCAACGTGTCCCAAACTGCAGTCCTTACGTCTCTACACCCTCCCAGCAATCTGCTCCTCCTTCCATAGGTCCTTGCTCAGGAAAGGGCATCAATTTCCCTATTGCTCGAGACAGAAATCCTGGCTTCTTTGTGGGTCCCTTCTTGCTCTCCCAATCAATCTTTTTTTTTTTTTTTTTTTTTTGCAGTACGCGGGCCTCTCACTGTTGTGGCCTCTCCCGTTGCTGAGCACAGGCTCCGGACGCACAGGCTCAGCGGCCACGGCTCACGGGCCCAGCCGCTCCGTGGCATGTGGGTGGGATCTTCCCAGACCAGGGCACGAACCCATGTCCCCTGCATTGGCAGGCGGGCTCTCAACCACTGCACCACCAGGGAAGCCCCCCCAATCAATCTTAAATCTATGTACTTTACCTCCCCCAAGCCATCCACTTCGCTGCAAGGTCTGAGTCAGACTGCCTGGGCTTGATTTCTGACCTTACCACTTGTTAGCTGTGTAATTTGGGGGTGGTTTCTTAACCTTTCTGTGCCTGGGCTTTCTCATACATAAAATGGAGATGATAATAACAACTGATTTAGTAAGGCTGTGGTAACGATGGACTGATAAAATCCATGCAGAGAGTTTAGCGGAGCTGGGACATAGTGAGTACTCTCTAAAATTAATGATTCTCACAATGCCTGTCTACTTACCTACACTGCTGCCAGCCACACCATCAAAAGATGGGCTCCTTGAAGGACAAAATTATGTCTTGTTCGCCACTATAATATCCCACAGTGCCTAACATGTAATGTAACTAATGCATTTGACAATTCATTAAACAAATATTTATGGAATGCCTACAAATGTTTGTCCAACTAATAAATCATTTTTAATGACTTGTATACAAAGTGACTACTCCCTGCGTTCTGCAGGTTCTAACTAGACAGCCTGGGTTTAATTTCATTTCTCACCTTGCTGTCCTGGGTTCTTCTGAGATTTTCTAGTTTTCTTCGAAGAGAGACATCAACTCAGAGTGAGTTCCACTACTTTCATGTACAAACGGGAATTGGTCAGAGATAATCTAGTTGCAAAGATTTGAGATAATATTGCAAAAATACATTTTGTAAATTTTGAAAGTATACACACATATCTCAAAGGTTATTAATGTGCACTGGGTAATCACCTTGGGACTTAAGGATTTACACTTAAGAAAAGGGGTAGCCGACTGTGGCGCTGAAGAGCAGAAAGTGGTTCTCCTGTGACTAGAAAATGTGAGAAAGTTGTGGTCACTAATGTCACAATGTGTCAAAAGGCCGTGACTGGTGTCCTGGGCCTGCGGGGCCATGGGTACCAGTAGCTGAGGTGGAGGTACATTGCTGTGGGGTTCTAGGCAGCTCTGAGAGCTGAGCGATAGCATTGTACTGGGATTCAACATTGTGTGGACCACTTCACCAGCAAACAAGGCAGTGTGACAGCAAGAGAGAGAGGCATTCTGGACTCCAAGGACGGTCACAGAGAACCACGCCTTCTGCACTTTTCCTACTCTGTCCAGTCTCAGCCTACACACTGGAGCCCATCAACCTTTCCCACTACACATTCATCACTGCCCATTAGCTCAGAGGAAGCACATCTTTCTTTTGGGATTAAATACTAGACAACTATCCAACACGTTCGGCAACAGTCCCAATTCCAGAGAGTTTATACTCTTGTCCTTTCTTACAAATAAATCCACAATTAAAAAACAAAAATCCTTTGTCAGGATGTATCCTTTGTGTTCTAAAATTAAAGTTACATTAAGAGGTACAAACTACTAAGTATAAAATAAATAAAATACAGGGACGTAATGTAAACCAAAAAAATATTAAAGTTACCGTACACTTCAGCTCTAGTTCTTTGGTATTCCTTCAGGAAATTTCTGGAAATAGCAGATCAGATGGTCTTTGTTATAAGCATGAACAGCATGTCTGGGTGTGGTGAAGTCCAGTGTAATAGTCAGTGGTCATCAAATACCCACTGGGCACCTCAGCAAAGCACCATTAACGGGACGTTCGAGAAAAGGTGTCTTCTGGAAAATTAAATGTTTTGTTTAACTGGTACTTAGCAGAAAATGCTTAGTTTTCCTCCAATTCTTGTTGACATTTTTCTTCTCTAAAAATGTTGTTTTCCAATTTTCTGCCTCACTCATGAAGCATTGCCTACCAAACAGAATTAAACCTTTCCCCAAGGCGCCTGCAGGTGATGATTTTGTTCATCAATTATGACCATGCAGATGTGGAAGTTGTAGGAGACAGAAAGAAAATGGTATCTCGTCCCCAAACAGCTCTTAAAAAGTGGATCAATAATAAGGTTACATTTTCTGAAGATTGCCCCCCTCTTAATAGGCATGTTGTCAAACAAATAATTGCCTGGTTGAGGCTCCTGGTTCAGTAGGTTCATGTGAAATTGAAGTTTTGGTGTAGCTGCAGTGCTTTGTCTTTGCCAAAAGCTGTTAGTCAGCTTTGATGTGGGAACAGTTTTAATTTCATAACAAATTGACAAATTGGCCAAAGCCTCCGTCAGCCTCTTTTTGGTCAGTAATAGTGATGTTCCATTTGGGATGAGAGGTTGAGTCCAAGAAACAGCAGGAGAGCAGCCTCTACCAAGGAATCAATAAAAACGCAAAGATAGCCTTTGTCTAGCAGTGACCCCAAGTGCTAAAAAAATAAGCGACCTCTTTTCGATCTTAAACTTAGTGTGAAAAGGAAAATATGAAGACAGCCCAGTGATGCAACCACCACTTTAAAGATGCCTGAATATGCATCTCTAAACAGCCCATGCATCTCAAGAGGAACAAAAATAAAATCCAAGAATTCCTGGGAAGCCCTAAAGCTTTTACTACAAAAATGAGCTCTTCTAATCAGCTAGACTGCTCGTCCCCAGTGGGCAAGAAGCTGCCTCTGTTTTGTTGGCGCGTCGTGGCTCTCACCCAGGCCCTGCACTTGATAAGCGTTCAACAAACACACAGGGATGGAAAGAAGCAAAAGGTTTTTAGCTCTCTCTACTCTCGGACTGCCTGCAATTCCTCAAGGCTGCAACCCAAAGCCTCATTAGGATTCATCAAAAAGGCCAGGCCAGGAAGCCTGAGTGGCTCAGAGGGACTGTCCGGAAGCACCTGCACAGCGCACTTAGCGCACAGGTGTGTGGGTTGTGGGAGACCCGGTGGACATCACTGTTGTCCCAACACACCCTAAAAATGTCTTTCTTTCCCTTTTCCTTTCTTTCTCTCCCTTCCTCCCTCCCTCCCCACCTCTCTTTTCTTTCTTCCCTACCTTCCATCCTTCCATATATACATATATATATATATATATATGCCACTCTGCTCCCATCATCCCTAGCAGAAGGTACTTAGTGCCTGTGTCCAGAGGGGTACCTACCACACTGTAACAGACTGAGTTTAGTTTTATGTCTTGTCTGTCCCACTCACTTCCATCCCTGCATCCCTAGAGCCCAGCACCTGGTACTCTGTAGGTACTCCCTATCACAAATTGTAATAAATGTGTGTGCGCATTGTCTAACAACCACATTTATAATGTTTATATGATTCCGGTTTTTCATCTGCCTGTTACAGTCTCATTTCTTTATTCACCAAATGCCTCTCATGTGACTCTCGGTGGATGGCCAGGTTTTTTGTTCATATCAAATCTTTCCTGTTTTGTTTCCTAAGGCTGCCCTAACAAATGACACCACATGAGTGGCTTAAAACAACAAAAATTGGGCTTCCCTGGTGGCGCAGTGGTTGCGCGTCCGCCTGCCGATGCAGGGGAACCGGGTTCGCGCCCCGGTCTGGGAGGATCCCACATGCCGCGGAGCGGCTGGGCCCGTGAGCCATGGCCGCTGAGCCTGCGCGTCCGGAGCCTGTGCTCCGCGACGGGAGAGGCCACAACAGAGGGAGGCCCGCATACCACAAAAAAAAAAAAAAAAAAAAAAAAAAAAAAAAATTTATTTCTCCAGTTCTGGGGGTTAAAAGTCGAAAGCCATGATGTTGGCAGGACCACAGTCCCTCTGAAGGCTCTAGGGGAGGATCCTTCCTGCCTCCTCTAGCTTCTGGTGGCTCCTGCCAATCCTTGGTGTTTCTTGGCTTATAGCTGCATTACTCCAATCTTGGCCTCAGGTGTTACCTGGCCTTCTTCTCTGTGAATGTGTGTCCAAATCTTCCTCTGCCTTCTCTTATAAAGACACAAGGCTCACCCTAAATCCAGGATAACCTCATCTAAATTACATCAGCAAAGACCCTATTTCCAAATAAGGTCACAATGTGAGGTTCCAGATGAACACTGATTTTGCGGGGGCCACTATACAACCCACTGGAGCAGCCATAGCCTCTAACACTGCGACACTGACAGTCAGCCCTGCCCTGCCCCACAGCCAGGGACGATTCATTGGCTGGCCATTTGGTGGCTGGCCATCCATCCCCTTGACCTCCTCCCAGCACAATGGGAAGAAGAAAGAAGTCTCCAGCTCCATCAGCGTCCCCAGCCCAGCCGCAGCTGTGTGCAGCCAGATTGAAGATGGCCCCCAAGGCCTCAGAGGATCAAGAACCAGCCCTGAAGCCCTGTACTTTGGCTAAATCTCAATGGCATCAGGGTCCCCCATCTCATCCACAGGCCAGCTGATGATTCTCATGTACCTCCTCCTGGTAGGGAAGAGGAGAACAGGCCAAAGGGACCTGGGCCACAGAGGTTGTCCCCTTAACTCATTGCTCCTGCCTCTCCAAACTCCATCATAAGGTAGATTTCTCTGTGAAATGGATGATCATTGCCAGACATTTTTTTTAAAGTATAATTATCAATATGAAGATTATTGATGATAACACATCTTATAGCTTACAATGAATGCATGGTATCATTTTTTATCCATTTTCTTTATTTTTTGAAAATTCAACTTGTGATTCCAAATGGTGAAGATAGTTAAAAAAAAAGTTAGTATCTTCTTGGCTTGATACTAAATTTATTGTAGTTATTATTCCAATAACTATCCATTGCATTAAAGCTTTTTCCAAACCAGCCAAAATAAATAAATAAATAAATAAACCTGACCTAGAGATTCAGAGTCACAGCCTTCCGGATGTGCAGAGCTGCAGTAGATTATCCCTGCTGATTCGCTACAGACAGAGCAGCATGGAGAGAGGGAGCGCGAGGGAGGACGAGGCCGGGAGAGAGGTGAAAATGAGGAACACCTGCGGGATTAGTTATTTTCAAATCTCCATTAGCAGAAAGATCATGTGAGGATTGGGCAAGCTCAGCGGGCCACCAGGAAAGAACTTTCTGTGCCCCTGTCTGGAGATTAAAGGCTTTTTTCCCCCAGTCTTGTTTTCCAGCTGAGATGAGAAGCCAAGTGTGCACCCCCAGACCGCTCAGGAGCCGGTGCCTTCCCTCTTTCCTGGTCCTCCCCAAGAAGGAGCCAGAAAAACACAGGGGACTAGCCGGGGGTCAAGTAGAGGGAGAAAACTGTAATAGAAACAGAGAGAGTGTAGAGAACAGGGAGCTCCCTGCACCAGCTTTGGCCTCTGCTAATGTTGAGGGCTCCACTGGGGGCCTCTGTGAGCCTCTGGCCATATCCACAGTGAAACTGATGCTTCCCTTTGTTCACCACGCGGCGTTACCTCTCAGCTAGGGGTGCCCACGAGCGCCTTTCGCTTTGCCAGGACCATCAGCCCAGCAACATTCTCTTTGTGACTCCATTTATTCCATCTCTTCTCCTATTGGCTCCAGCTCCTACCTCGTCACCTCTTTTCTTTCTCGCTTCAAACCTAGACAAGAGGAGCACAGTCTGGGGACACCCCGTGACGATTCTGAAATGGGTAAAACTGACAGGACGATTACTTGCCTTGTCTCCACATTACAAAAACTCGGCAGTACATTGTGTACAGAGTGTGTGTGTGTGTGTGTGTGTGTGTGTGTGTGTGTGTGTGTGTGTGTGTGTGTGTGTTCGGGATGCTAACCTGAGTTACCGGGGCAGGTGGGAGTCTTCAGGGCTTGTGTGGCTCCACAGCGAGAGATTTGATGCCTTGCTGGATGCTGTAAGGACTCACTTATAAATATCTTTAACTACCAAATGGTCTAGAAATTTTTAATAAAAATATTATTCAATAATAATACTACTTCAACCCTAGGTTTTGTTTTGCAAATGAATTTGGATGTTAAATCCTTTTGTTGCCCTGACCAATTTATTCTGCAAATTAACTATATATGAGAGGACGTAAAGTCCATTACCACTTAGCTTTGCCTCACTGAAATTTATGCTGCTTTCCTGCTCCTTGGAGCCCTGAGCTCAAATAGACTGTGGCTCCTGATGGTGATTTTGGATCCTACACAAGCCCCACACCTTTTGGTCCTCTTGAGTTTAAAATGCACTGAGTGGACCAGGCTCTTTTCATCTCCCGGTAACCTGTGCCCTCTCTTATCAGACTCTCTGGTCTCTGCAGCTGCCTGTCCAAACTTAATGAAACTCTCATTATAAGATGGGGTTTCACCCAGAGCTTCAACCCACACTTGTTTGTGTGGGCCACTCAGTGGCTCAGCCTGGTTGCAACACCATTTGTAAATGGTGGAAAGAGCCGGATGCATGGGAAAGCAAAGGTTACAAGATGAAGAGGCTGGCAATGAATGGAGCATGGCTGCTAAGCCCACGAATATCTTAGATTGTATTAAGAAAGTGTAGTGACCAAGGTGATGGAGAGAGACGGTGCCTCGTCAAGCCACACGCCTTGAGTTGGTTTAGGATTGAGTGTCACAGGTGGGGAGAGACTCCAATGAAAGGCCAGGCAGTCAGGATTCCAGGGCACCTGGAGACAGTGTCATATGAACACTGGCTGAAGGAATTGGGGCAGTTAGGATGGATACAGGGAGACTTGGAAGCAGACTTAGCAGTGCTCTCTGTAAATATCTGAAGGGTTGTCATGTGGAAGAGGTATCTCATGAATTCTGTATATCTCAGAGGGCAGAATGAAGATCCAAGGGAGGGGTCTTATTAAGTGAGAGGGAGTTGAGTTGACTGAACCACAAATTGTCATTGAGTGCTACTATGTGTCAGGTACAGTACTCAGCGCTAATGTACACAGATAAATAAGAAAAAAGAAAGCTCATTTTCCAGTGTGCACGGTGGGAGGAGTAGAGAGAAAAGGAGACAATGATACGACAGGGAGTGATATTAGAGGCGTGGAAGACAGGCTTTGGGTACACCTAGGAGGAAGTTTTGAAACCTATGCCTGAGGGTGGGGAGGCTAAAGGAAGCCTCTTGATTCCTTCAAGGACAATTTTTATATTAATTTATAACTGATACCAAGTAGGATGGGCAGCCTTGGAGATGATGAGCACTGGCTAGCAGCAGGGTTCTTCTAGATGCCAGACATCCACTTGTCAGGGATGTCACAGCAGGGGGAGCATTTCAGAAGAATGAGCTCCACATCCTTTTTTTTTTTTTTTTTTTTAATGCTTGAGTTCATGGTTTATACAGTCAAAGGATACAGATTAAGATCAGCAAAGAGAAAAATCCAGGAGAAACTAGATGTGAGCTTCCAGTGGACTCATATAGACAGCACTAAATGTTAAACATCTATTATCCTGTGACCTGATCTTCTCAGTATTTCCTTAAATCAGCAGGTTGGAGTGGGGGATATACATGTTACTAGGCACACCAAATGATTCTGACTTCAGATAACATGTTGGAGGTCACCAAGAGTAATTTATTTTATAAATATCGTCAGAACACTTTTTAAAAATTCTACAACTAACCTGAGTATGTAAAAGAGATGAAAGTCAGGAATAGACTCCTTAGGCATTTAACATCATTACTGTTTGGTAAAAATAAACAACTGTATTGTTTATGGAGCCATTCAAGCATCTTCTCAGAGCCCCAGGGTACAAGCAGCCTAATTTGAAAACTACTGATTCAGACTCTGATGACAATGGCCTGAACTGTTCCAGAAGTAATCAAGCATGCTCCCCAGCCAAGAGGAACACATGCTGGCCCTGGGAAGGGTATTGCCACAAGGAGTAGATTCCAACTGGCCATCTACGGTCACCTTGCATGCTGGATTTTGCTAGAAAAAAGCACTGTGTGGTCAGTCTTACTTTAGGTGCGTAATAACGAAGGTCAGAAAGCTTTTATACTCTTGATCAAAAATAGACCTACTCGTTTCTTGCCTCTCTGCTTCCTGCGGCGCGAGGAGAGGGGATTAAGGGCACCGCGTAAAGGAGCTCCAGAAACGGGCGCGAGCCGCGGCTGTCGGCGCGGACAGCAGAGACGGGCGTGGGACGCTAGGGTTGCTGCTGC
>NC_041217.1:47228049-47316820 GCF_002837175.3 Physeter macrocephalus
CAAATAGAACTACCATATGACCCCGCAATCCCACTACTGGGCATATACCCTGAGAAGACCATAATTCAAAAAGAGTGATGTACCAAAATGTTCATTGCAGCTCTATTTACGATAGCCAGGACATGGAAGCAACCTAAGTGTCCATCAACAGATGAATGGATAAAGATGTGGCACATATATACAATGGAATATTACTCAGCCATAAAAAGAAATGAAACTGAGTTATTTGTAATGAGGTGGATAGACCTGGAGTCTGTCAAACAGAGTGAAGTAAGTCAGAAGGAGAAAAACAAATACCATATGCTAACATATATACGGAATCTAAAAAAAAAAGAAAATGTCATGAAGAGATTAGTGGTAGGACGGGAATAAAACACAGACCTTCTAGAGCATGGACTTGAGGATATGGGGAGGGGGAAGGGTAAAAAAAAAAAATAGACCTACTCAATCATGCATGTTCATCTCATAAAGAAAGGATTTCATGGAAAGTGAAAAGGAGGGAACACCTATGCAGACAGTTCCATGCAGGGGGATGAAAAAATGAGGGGCAATTGTAGAAGCCAGACCTAATACTCTCCTTCAGACAATGATTAAAAGATGTGTATATATTAACAAATTCCACTGTTAACTCATCTCATTCAAATGCCATAAGGAAAACTTAATCATGATGTTCAACCCAGGGAAGTAATGTAAAATCATAGTGGCAGTTACTTCCCTGAATTCTTGTAATTATAGTAGATACTAAAATAATTATAAATGTTAAAAAGACATAACTCTGTGGTTTCTGCATGGGGCCCTGCCAAGGAAGAAGGAAGCTCTTATTCGTGTAGCAGGGCCCAGCTGGCAGTTACGATAACCAATAAAGATAACCATCTTGTCTCTTTCCACATTAAATCCAAAGTCTCCTATAATGTCTAATTCTCTCTCATGCACACACATGGTTTGTTTTTTTCCACAAAGAAATGACTAGGCAGTGATTTACAGGGAACAGCAACAGTCACAGCCCCGCCAGCCAGCCAGCCAGCCAGACATGGCCCCACTCAGCCACCGAGCCAGCAGAAGCTCCCAGACCCAACGGTGTATTAGGACATGGGCTATGAGGAGGCTAGAGTCTCTGGAACCCTTGAGGTTGGACCACCAGTCAAAGTGGGAAAGCAGATGTCTGGTCCTGGAAATGAAGGGGAAGGCCAGTGAGGGGTGCAGCAGTCCTTCTGGTCTCAGAGTAAGCACCAGAGGTGGATACTGTGAGCATGTCATATCCCAGGCTCCCACCACCACTGGCAAAGACCCATGTTCAAATTCAGAGCTCAGAGACTTATCATAATGCTTCACCACTTTGAGCTGAAGTTTCCTTACCTGTAAAATGGGTTTATAACAGAACTTATCTCATCTCATAGAACTGTTCTGAGATTAAATGGGATAATAAAGGCAAAGCCCTTAGCATGGCCTCTGGTGTCTTAGCTTTCAATGGCAGCCATTGTTCACCATCATTACTCCAGCGCCTAGCACAGTCTTGGCACCCAATAGGTACTCAATAAATACATAATGATTTGTTTTAAATTGATGCTCAAGAAAAACAAAACAAAACAAAACAAAAACCAACCGAGGATCTCTATGGGCTAGAGATAGCAGAATACTCAAGAATACTCAGTAACAGGGACTAAAGTAGCAGGCTTCAAGTCTGCAGGAACTTAACCCACCAAGGTGGCTATAAAGTCAGTTCCTACATAGTAAAGGGATCAGAAGTCCCTCACATTGTGGGGAAACAAAACTAGGATTGAGGAAGGGCTCCAACACTTGCCCCCCAAAATGAGGCTGAGAAAGCCATGACTTAGTCCAGACCTCTGACAGTCCCGAGCTGCCTGAGCTGGCAGGAGGTAGCAGAGACAGAATATGTCTGAGTCACTGGCTTCAGTACTGGAGTCACAAAGTCCCCAAGAGCCCCACAGGATGGGAAAGAGGGAAGGAAGAGATGCCATTAAATTTATAATTTGTTTATGACAACATGCTTCCATGTACCGGTTTGATGCATGACATCAATCAAAAGATGTGGTTGGTTGTCTCTCAGGCATCCTTGCTATTGACGGCAAGCCTGTTCAGAGTGACGTGATCTCTACCGTCCCAAGGGGACCCTCAAGGCTGCAACCAATTTTTCTGAGAATTGGGTGATTCTTTAATTAATATTAGGGGGGAAAGGGGTAGAAAAGATGCTGTTGACCATGCTGAGCTTTAACTAATTCAAATAAAAATGCTACACTAGTGGCATAAGATTAAATTTTGATCTGCCAAACCAACCTTTCAAGTTATAAAATATTTCTCCCTGAAATGCAATGCTATTTGGATGGTGCTTGCATGGAGTGGATGGTTTATAAATGTTAGTATTTCAGGACCTCCACTCCACGTCTTGAAGAATTATTTACAATACTTAGGTGTTAGTACTAAAAGAGTGCTAGGATTTTTAGATTCTTTCTTATTTTCACAGAAAAGAGAAAAAGCACATCCCTCCCAGGTATCAGCAAAATCCCAGGGGTATCTTTCCCTTGTATCAATCTGGAATCAAAAACCCACAGCGAAATACAGAAAATAAGCCACTTCAGATATATTAAGTCATGAATTCTATCTGTTTCTGAAGCTTGCCACTATCGGATCTTGTATTTAATTTTCATTCCTATGGTAACAAGTCTACTGGAGGATAATTCGGATATTTGTCTTTATTCTAGTCTAATGCCAAACGAATAAAGGAACAAAATGGAAAGAATATCTGTCCTTATGTGCAAGTGCATGCATACACACACACACACACACACACACACACACACACATACCCCTAACAAAATACAATCTCTCTCCCAATGCCAGGAATTTAAAGGGTGTCAAGAAAGCTGAGAGACTAGGACCCTTTTAAAATGATAGATAAGAAAATTCATCTTTAATTTCTCCAAATCCCTGAGGCACATCTAATTTTGTACTTTCAGAGATAGTAGGAATCGAATGTTGTCAACAAGTAACCGGTGCTGAAATTTTGTGTGTATAGTGGTAAGTACTCATTTCAAGGTTGTTACTATTATTTATTTTTTTGAGTGTACATCTTTTTAGACCCTTTTTATGCTTCTGTCTTCAGACTCCCAGGACTTTCTTTCCATCGCAAAGTTGGCTGACATCAGGCAAAATCAGAAGACCCAAACTGGAACTCAGTTCAATAGGGCAAATACTAAGTTACTGAATGTCTGTTTACAAGGTACTGTTCAAGTCTTCTGAATATACCAAAATGAATTATATGTAATCCCTACATTCAAAGGACGTATATTACCTTATAGAGGCGATAAGACAGAAATACAGAATTTAAGTGCTTTTTTTTTTTTTAAAGGATCAAATAAGGACCAGATAATATCAGGACAGTTAGATCAGGGGAGGCTTCACTGAGGAGGGAGCTGTTGGGCTTGGCCTTGAGGGATAACAGCATCCTTAATAACAAGAGCTACCGACCACTTATGGCAGGAATTGGCGCATTTTTCGGTAAAGGGTCAGATAGTAAATATTTCAGTCTTTGCAGGCTACTCAGTTATGCCTTTGAGTGTGAAAGCAGCCACCGACAATACGTAAATAAATACTCATGGTTCTGTTCCAATAAAACGTTATTTGTGGATACTGAAATTTAAATTCTATATAATTTTCACATGTCATAAAATATTATTTTCCTTTTTATTATTATTTTCCATTTATTTAAAGAGAAAACATTCTTAGCTTGTGGGCCATCCAATCACAGGTAGCAGGCCAGATACGCCTGCTGGTCATATTTGCTGACCCCTGATCTATGGTGTTCTCACTATAAATTTAATGCTTTGTTATACTTGATCTCATTGAATCCTTACACCTTGCTCTGTATCTTTTCTAGATCCAAAGTGAAGCTTAGAGAACTAAGGTTATACAGATTTCAAAAACCTTGCTTTTAACCACTAGGCCATACTGTCTCCCAGTGATGGTAAAGAATGAATGGGAATGGTGAAATGAATAGGTTTTCTTTGGCCAGGGGCATTTAAACATAAAAATACTTTAAACAATGAATATGAGGTTTGCTATCATGGCTGACTCATAATAAACTCATTTTACATCTCTGTTATCACCACATTCTCTATTTTCACAAGTCATGCAGGGCATGGGTATAATGTTTAAAAACATCTACTGTCCAGAATATAATATTCTCCCATATTTGAAGAAAAGAGAACAGCCTTCTAGCATTTGTTCCAACCTCCCCACTCCCACTCCCACCCATGGTTGCCCAGAGCCACATATGGAAGGTGTTGTTTGGCCCTGCAGGTAATGAGAAGCTTGGAGACATAATTCTCTCCGAGTTGCTAATTTCCCTCTTTCTTTCTCTCCTCATCATTTCGAGCAACGATTCTATCTTACATGGTTTCTTTACTGTCTACTGTTTAAAAGCAATTTTATGAGCTAGAGAAGATGGAAAGGAAACAGGAGTTGCCATAGTCTCTCATCACCTGTCAAGATGACCCCAGGTGGTGTCTCAATCCTTCTTTGGTCACCTTCTTTCTCCAAACAGAGGTAAAGTATCATTTACACTGTCTGTGGGATTGTTCACAAATGTAGGATCACACTGGGTTGTCGGCTTCCAGATTCAATGACAGGTTCATTAGTTAGTCAGTATACGTCTATTAAAGATCTATACCCAGATCTTTCTGTTATGTACCCAGGATTGTGTTAGGTACTGTGGAGAGCTCTAAAGTATGAGACTGACCTCAAAGAATTTGCAATCTATCTGGGATAGCAAGATAACAAAACATAATAATAATAGTAATTATAAGAATAGCAGCTGCTCTCTATTACACATCTTAGCACTCTGTGGAACACTTTCCAAGTATTCTGTCAAGTAAAAAGCAAATCTAGACTTAGTAGGGAGTGCCTTATTCAAAAAGACTATTGCAAGACATGGCTGGGAGACTACTGTAATAATAGGGGGAGACAATTATAATTGGGAGAATGCTCTGATAAGGTCTGCCAGCATCTCAATAGTTAGAAAAAAAGAGTTTTTCTTTTATAGAGAGAAGTAAACAAAGCTAGAAAGAACCACATGTGGGCAGGTGGTATGAGGCCAGCCCATTCTCAGGAGGGGCTGTATACTGGCTCAGGCTGAAGGTGGGCTACAGTTCAGGAGCCTGGAGGAAGGAAGGAAGTTTAACCAAAGTATGATTAACAAGCATTTTGTTTTGAATGATCAGTGGGGACAAGCAGTTCAGCTAATCATTTATACGACAAAGAATGGGAATTTTGAGGGATCTGTGAGTCTTGTAGGTCTCAGGGGGAAGGATGGTTCTTTGCAGCAAGCCATCTTGTAGAAATGAAGGGATGACTGGACTTCTTAATCTCCAGATAAGAGTTAACATTGAGGTCCGTTCTCCATATTGACCTTTGTGGCTGGTGCTGAAATTGTCCCTATTTTAGAGATGACAAAACTGAGCAACAGAGAGGTTAATTACTTTGCCCAAATTCATAGCGTGCTCACTAGAAGAGGTGGAACTTATACCCGGGTCTGTCTGACTCCAGGGTATCCAACCAGTCCTCTATCACATGGCTGAGACTGTAAGAAGAGAAGAGGGTTATCATTGAGGCCAAAGAAGTCCCAGAAGGCTTCATGAAAGACTACGTTTGGAAGAATGGGAGGAGCTGACCAGGTAGTTAGGACAATGTAGATTATCAGGGTAAGGGCAGTAAAGTGAAAAAAAAATAGAGGTGAAGGTAGCCAAGGAGGCCATTAAAGAGTTTAACTCTGTGACACAGAGGTTTTAACTGGACAAATAATGAGCAATACAGTTACATAGATAGCATAGGGCCATATTGAACGGGTCCCTGAAGAAGCAGACCAGGGATTTAAGGCTTGAAGCAACAGTTAGGAGCCAGCCTTTGCTAGAGCTAGACAGGAAATAGCACAATGGACGAAAATAGCCAAGGAAGATGAGTCAGGTGGTGAAATGTAGACTGAATGAATGAATGAATGTTTGAATGAATGAGAAACTAGAGGCCAAAACGACTAGCCAGGGGGCTGTAGTAACAATGCAGACGTGGAGGTCTGCGGGTCAGACTGGGGTGACAACCGTGTGCAGAGAATGAGGGGTAAACTGGGGGAGTATTTCAGAAGAAACAAGAGGATGTGGTGCCAGATCCGGAGAGAGGAATTTAAAGGGAAAGGCTCTCCCTTATTAGAAGCAGCATAACTAAAAACTCAGAATTCTAAGTAGATCTCATAGAACTTGTTTTTAGGATCTGTTGATAGCATTAGTCAAAATAACAAATAGACAAAAAGATTTTCAAGCTCTAATGTGAGGGAGCAACCTGAGTAAAAGTTATGCAGGTTTTTGGTAAATCTCCAAAAAGCCTTTAAAGTGCTCATATGTAGGGACTTCCCCGGTAGTCCAGTGGTAAAGAATCCGCCTTCCAATGCAGGGGACACGGGTTCGATCCTTGATAGGGAAACTAAGATCCCACATGCCGAGGGGCAACTAAGCCTGTGGGCCACAACTACCGAGCCTTCGTGCCTCAACTACAGAGCCCACACGGCCTGGAGCCCGCACGTCACTAGAGAGAGAAAACCCACACACCACAACTAGAGAGAAGCCCGTGCACCGCAGCGAATGATCCCTCATGCCGCAACGAAGACTCAATGTAGCCAAAAAAAAAAAAAAAAAATTCTCGTATGTATTGCACATCTCCAAGAAGGAAATATAGCAGGCAGTGTTGTCAAAAATAATCTGAAAATGGAATTCACGTCTTGTAGAAAATCTGTGGGACTAGTGTGCTAGAGCCCATCCTGGAAAAATCTCCTAAGGGTTACATTACTGAGGACCTACTATGGGCCAGAGGCTCTGCCAGCCTTAACACTCTTGGTCCTGACAATCCTCTGCAATATTCTCATTATCCTGCTTTGCAGATGAGGATTTGTCTTAAAATCACTCAGCCACCGAGCCTCTTAACTCCCAAATCCTCCTTCTCCCGTTGCATCCTGCTTCCTTCCACATCATAGATATACAAGATCTTCGGAAACAGACTTCCCCGGCTTTCTTGAAAACACCTGATTACTGCATTTTGCTGAGTTGTTTTTGACAATTTCTGAAGTCCTTTCCTGGGATGCAGGATTTCATGCATCATGGGCCTGCTGATACCAGCTTGCAATCTGTTGGCATTCACCTGCTGTTATACACAGCTTCCGGCGGTATCATTCGGATTTTAGATTACTCCTCTCCCTTTGTTCCCCAGAACCTGACATCTATAAACATGACAACACAGAAAGGACAGGGCACGAGGAGCAATTTCCAGCTTCTTAATATGGGCTGGTGTGATGTGGGGAGGAGAGGGAGGGCACGGGTAAGGTCCTGACATCTCACGCGGCCCTGGAATTGACATGTACCACACTAATGCTCGCAGTTGCCGCCAGCACAAACTGCTTGGTGTTAAATTTAGATAAAAACCAATTAAAAGACAACAAGGAAACATATGCTTGGGATGGCAAGGATCTGAGTGTTTACAGAAATATGACTTCTAGCTGCTGCAGGAAAGCATTGGCGTGTTTTAGAAACCTGAATCCTCCCCGCCCAACTCATTCTCCATCTTTCACCCATGGCCCCAGCTCATCTCTGCCCAAATGGCTTTCAGGGAAAAAACTGTGGTGGTTTTTACTGTGGTGGATGGACTAACTTGTATCTGAAACCCAGAGATCATGAAGATCACCGTTGACTCTTTTCCCCTACACTAGGCCAGACTACTGAGTCTGGGCTGGGTTCAAGGAATCGTTGGCATCATGCTTTGAGCTGGGTTCAAGGTGCTTCTACTTAGGGTTCCAGCCAAAGAGCAGGCTGTTAGTGAGATAAGGATGCAGGTGAGTAGGTAGGTTTCCCATTCCACCCTTGCATCTCAGCAAGGCATGCCTGCAGTTCAGAAGCCCCTAAAAAGGGAGATACTGCTAGGATGGACACCCCAGAAAGGTGAGTTTGCTGTCTTTGGCATCCTCTGCCATGTCAGCATCCAGAAGCAAACTGTACTAGCATGAAAAGCAAAAATTCTGCTGCTCAGCAATCCACATCAGCTCAGTTTAATGTCTGGACTAAAGAGTTTTCAATTCTTGCTGTTCCATAATTGGGGAAATCACCACAGGAGCCACAGGTTTTCCATTTATGCCTACCTAGGAAACTTCCAGGGCTGGGCCTTGCCATGGCTTACCGCATCCTCACCCTCCACATCCAAAGAGTCACCTATTAGTGATATTTCCAAAAGTATTGTCACATCCATCCTACACTTGACATTTCCTCCTCCTTACTCCAGACCCTCAGCAGTTCCCATCCAGTCTACTCCAAAATTGTCCTGACTGGTCAACCTATCTCTAGTTTTCACATCTCCCAGTCATCCTCCATACTGTCCAGATGTAAGCTTCTAAAGAACAATAGGAACATATCCTTTCTCTGCTGAAATCCTTCAATAACTCCTAAACCACATTAAGATATATGTAGGTCCTTCAAACCGCTTTAAGTTAGAAGTAGGAGGATAGGGCTTGGCCAGTGGGCTCTTTATACCTGCCTCCCCACCCCAACTCCCCCTCACGTTTTCTCATTCCCCGTGTTTATGTGCCTTGCCTTTTCCTACTTGGAATACCCTTTCCTCAGAGGTTGCTGGTCAAGGTCCACCCTCCCTCCATCTCTTTGTCCAGGCAACACTTCCTCCAGGAAGGTTTTCTCAATCCTACGGGCTAGGAGCCCCTCTTCCGTGCTGACTGTTCTCCGGTCTCTTATAGTCCTTATCACACTATATTGTAATTTCTGGTTTACTGGACACCCTCCCACATATTTTATGAACAGCTCGAGCGCAGGGCCCAGCTCTTATTCATCAGCATATTCCGGACACTTAGCATAGGACTTGGGATTCAATACACTTTTGGAAGTAGGTACTTAGTGTTTCTTAAGCTGTGGAATGGAATCCTCTCCCCAGGACTGGGATAGCAAGGTAAGCTGGGCAGAGTAAGGACTTTATTTTGTTCGCTATTATGTTGATAATGCCTAGTAATAAAAAAACTGTTAAGAGTGGACAGTCTCAGGGAGGGGGTGTTTATCCTGGGACAGCCTTGTGGGGTGATCCAAAATTCAAAGAGATGTACCCAGGCAGTGGAACAAGCGTCCCGAGCCCTTCCGATTTCAGCACAGGCAGAAAGCAATGCACAGATCTGTGAGACAAGGATGATGAATGATCAAGCCTGGGTTCCTTCTGGTTCCGCCACTCTCTGTGTGACCACGGACTAGTGTCTTCACACTGTGGGCCTCAGCTCCTCCCCTTGGAATCAGAGGTACAGGTCTGCCAGTGGGAGGAGCGGGGGCACCCGGCAAGAGCACATGGTCTGTGGGCAGACGTTCCGCATGGGGAATGGTTCCACCACTCAGCATCCCGCGGACCTGGGACAACACGCTCGCTCTGGAGATACCCCAAGGGACAGAGCTCTGCTTTGCAAAGTGCCTTTCAGGGCTTTACAATTCAAAGTGAAGTCATTGTGACTGAGCACAGCTCACCAAGACCCTTCACCTGATAAGGTCATAACGTGTAACCTACCTCTGCACTTCACAGGGTGGTGAGAAGTATGAGATATATGAAAAATACTAATAATTGTAAGTTTCTGCACATATATTACCAGGGCCTCTGCAGTTACAATATTTTAGGATTCTCTAAAGGAACACTGCTCTAAGGCAAGGATGTCTGACCTACAAATCTCACTCAGCAGGACAAGACAGCCGCCCACTGGCCTCTTCACGACAGCCTTCTTCTGATTCTCCCACCTCCCGGCTGCTCCCTCATGGTCTCCTTTGCTGAGCTCCCCCGCAACCTGCCACCTCTGCTCGGCCTCTAAGTGTGGGAGCAACTCAGAGCTTGGGCCTGGGCCCACTTCTCTTCTCTTCTCCGTCTTCCTCCCTGGGTGAGCTCATCCGGGATGCTGGTTGAACTCTTCAGGCTCAGATTGGCATCTCTAGCACTGACCTCCCTTCTGAGCTCCAGACCTGCACATCTAACTGGCTCCTTGACTTCTCCACTTGGCTGTCTCCATGGAAACTCAAAGTCGGCATGAAGCTCTATATTCCCCACCATCCCCCAACCTCTTCCATCCCATTCCCCCCAGTTTGTAAATGGTGCTCCAGCATAATCAGTTGCTCAAGCAAATATCTAGGAATTATCTCGACTCCTCTTCCCCTCCTCCACCCTATCTTCAAGTTTCTCTATTCCACAAACAAACCTTACCCTGTTCTTTCCTCTCCATGTCCACTGCCAGGGTTCCTACTTTAGGTCCTTAACTGGTGTCCTTGTGTCCACTCTGGCCTCCCTTGAAGCTATTCTCCACCCGGTGCAGGACGGATCCTAACATACAGGCCATGCAGAGTCACGGGGCAGTTGCCTCCGTGACTCTGCATGGCCATCCTTGTCCTTTCCAGCACCAGCCAGGCCATGGTTTCCTCACTCCCTAGGCTGCAATCCCACTGGGCTTCCCCACCTCAGGACTTTGCACTGGCCGTTCCCCCTTCCTGGGATGCCTTTTCTCCAGCTCATCTTCCACATCTCAACATAAACACCACTCATAACCTCCCTGATGACCCTTTCTAAAGAGGATACTGACTCTGTCACCCTTTATCACAGCACCCTCTTCATTACCCTCATTGCCCAAAGTTTCTAGTATTTTGTTTATTCTTTATTTCCTTGTTTATATTCTGTCTCATCCATGTATTCTCTGTGAGAGCAGGGATCATGTTCCTTCTACAGTGCTGATTGTCCAATGTCTACACAAAGTAAAAACTCAATAAATATGCATTGAATCATCATTCCATTTTTCCATCATTCCATCATCAACCATTTTTTAAAATGGTTGACTGAATTATAAGAGAGTTTTCTTTGGTTTCAATTTGCTTTTATGTGTATCTGTAGATCATTAATGTTCTTTACCAGCCCAACAAATGCAGAATGCATGATCTATACAGGGCCCAACACATTAATTACCCTTGAAGGGAGATATTGTGGAAATTCTCAAGAAATAACACTTCTTCTTTCTACCCAGCTCTGTAAAAGAATGCAACGATCAGTAAAGCTTGGGGGCTGGCATCTCCTGATTATCTATATCCACATTACTGTGATCAATATTGATTGTGAACACACTGTGAGCAGAGTCTAAGGCAACAGCTATGGGGAGCCGCAAAGAGTGGGCAGAGTCCCTGCTCTCTAAAGGAGAAGGCAAAACAGACTAAATAAAAATACATAAAGCCATAAATGCCCAAACACATCAATATAAGCAGAACCAATTACCACGGTAATAGACTGGACTTGTAATAAATTTACAGGAGGGACCATAGCAGTCAAGGTGGGCAACAGAGGCACAGGCAAAGAGGGACTTTATAAGCTGCCTCCGTGGAATCAACCTGATTAAAGAAAAACCCCAAGGAAACAAAAAAATGTTAAGGGAGTCCAGGATGTTGGTTTACCCGATTAGGCAGTTTTTCCCTGTCACCGGCACTCACATTTCACCTACAAAACACATATTTTAACTGGCAGATTTATTGAAAAATTGCGCTGGAGAAATGCTTCTTTCTACCTTTCTTTTTCTTTCTTTCTGTGTTATTTTTTTTTTAATCGGCCAAAGAAAAATTAAGTCTTTTGAACCTGCTTGATTTTTGCAGTTGCTCTAAACTGAGGGCTTCTGTGGTGTTACATTCTAACTATGTAGAATGAACCCTGTCCCCTGCCAGACTTAACCAGGTGGACGGGCCTTGTGTGGTTATGACTTAGCCAAGCTATCTATTCCCTTCCAATCATGTTAGGCTTTAAGGGGAGATCGGTGTGACCACTTTCTGGAGCCTCAGGCCATGAACTCTGTTTAGGCAGGTACGGTCCCATCTCTGGCTTCAGTGGGCAGTCACCAGAGCACAGGCAGTCTACAAACAGCCCTGCACGAAGCAGCAAGGCAGTGGTGTGGACACCACACGTGACCCAGGGATGGCCCAACCTGGTCCAACAGCCCCTCGCCCCAGGAATTGTTGGTGGCGCAAGGGGTCTTCACCTAAAGCTCTCCACATGTGCCCCTTTGCTTCCCCTCTTCCGTGTCTCATAGATTGCTCCTGGGGGCAGCAGCCACCTTCATTATGGGCACTTCAGTAGTTGACAGGATATGCAGAGGCCTGCCCCCGAGAAACTTTCCAAGGAGTGGGGTGAACTCTCAAGGTAGAAAGTATGTTCCGGACCTCGCAGTGACCTTCTTTGCCTCTTTCATGGGTCCCCCAGAGGGTTCAACCATGCTGTCCCAAAGATACTGACTAGCCAATTGCAAGGAGAGAAGAAGTAAGATGAGGCTGGCAAAGGGAAGAGTTATGCTTTACACCTCAACATCTAGAATCCCACAGTGGGTTAGGAGCCTTCTTTTATTACCCATCGTACTCCTGATGCCCAGCACAGCACCTGATCTACAGTAAACAATACACATTTCTGAATGAATGCTTAAACATCATTACCTTGCAGAACTCACAGCCTTCCCTCAAGGTGCTGCTAATTGAGGTCTACGTGTCCCTGACTCTGCTGGCAGCAAAATTAACAGCAATAATGTCAAAGTACACTTGGGAATTTTTTAGAGGGAAGTTGATCTGATTGGAAAACCATCTTCCTCTCATCAGTAACAGAGACAGAAATGATGCATTCTGGATCCTTTGACTGTTGTAACATTAATCAGCTGCATTTTGTAGTGTAGCTGGCAGTTGGGGCCAGGTTTGAAAATGATGTCAACTACTCTCATTTTTTTTTCTAAATTAATTACTTACCTAATCCATTTTTTGCTGATTTCCTTGACATTAGTTTTTTCTTATGTATTTTTAATTTTTCCTCTTAATTTATATCTTTTAATAATTGAACCAACTTCCAAAGAGTTCCATGAGATTCAGGGAGGCTGTCTCTAACAAGAGTCATGGAAACTAGGAATGAATCAGAAATGATTAGTGGCCAAATGGGTAAGCTTAGATGAAAGGGGTTTGTTGATGTGTTGGTTTAAGTCAATGTAGTTTTATGTCTTGCTTATGTTTCAGTTTAAACACAAGTTGCATGTTACACCTAACACATACCCCCTTACCCCCTCCCTCCCTCCCTACAAAGAAAACTTTCCTACTTGCTTTATTTTTAAAAAAGCAATTATAGGAAAGGTGGTAAAAGAAAGACTATTGTTGGCTCCTACAACATTAACTGGTAGCCAGAAACTTGAAATAACGATCGCAAATTGGAGGTCCACACATGGATTTACCCCAGTTCCTAGTATGTAATCCCAGTCCTACCTTGTGCTGATCACTTGGTTTTAAAGACTAGTCTATTTTTCTAATGCCAAATCCCAGGACATGACGTAATTCCGGGGTCGGGGGGCAAGTGGATAATGCCCCCCACACAAAACAATCAATCCTGTGGCTATGGAAGAGGGATGATGAGGGGGTGGGCTGGTGCCCGGGGGCTGAAGGGGAAGGTGTTTGAGGAGATGCTGTCCTGGACAATATGCTGCCCTTTCCACTGGAAGAGGAAAAGGAGGAGAGAAAAGTATGGCATTTGCTCGTTTATTCATTCAACCAATATTTATTGATTGCCTGCTAGATTCGGTGCATGGCGTTATGTATTGCAAAAGATGGGGTAGGAATAGGCAGTGACCTCAGAGATTTTCTAGAGACAGCCCTCACCTTCCAGAAACTGGTGACCTCCTCAGGCCTCTGAGAATACAAGAGTGTTCCTCTAAAGCAGATTATTCATGGAAAACAGGAGAAGACAGGAGCCTAACAAAAACCCGAAAACTACTAATCAGTTATCTTTCTACCTCAACATCCACTTATGTTGGAACCTGGGTTGTTACTAGGGCCAGGGTCGCACCTCTGGGGCACAAGAGGAATCAGAGTCCGCATCTGTAAGCAGGCAGCGGAACCAGACGGCACAGGCTTTGTTACAGGTAACAGCGAAGGCTAGTACTGCTGGACATGTGCATGAATATTCCCCCTTTGGAGAATGCACCTGACAGCTCCTTTGCATTTAAAAAGCAGTAACACCCAGGCTGCTTATGAAAAAAGTGTCCCCAGGGATTCTTTTCCACAGAGAGCACATTCTTATAGCCTCCCTTACCCCACCCCCCCAAAAAAAAAACCCTCTCATATGGGTGGCACTTATTTCCTGGTCTTTTCTTAGCAAAGGAGCTATAAGTGGGACTGAAAATAGCAGGCAATAGATGTGATTCTGGTCTTAATTTTTGTAATGGAGGTTTGACGTCCCCTGTTCCACTAGCCTAATTAGTGATTTGTGACTTCTAAAATATACATCAGTGTTTCTGTGAAGAAAAAATTTACCCAGTTTTACTGACATCTCCTTGACATTTTGATCAGCAGCTATTTTGTTCAAAAATAATGAACTGAACTGCAAATTTCACTGAAATAATGCTAGTACTAATAATAGTCATAATAATATGTCACAATGCACTGAACAGTTACAGTATGCTAGACATTGTGTTTCATAAATAATTATTGTATTCGACCCTTACACTATCCTTACTTGTAAGCTAAGTATCAATAGCTCTATTTTACAGACATGGAAACTGAGGCTCACAGCCATTAATTAAACTTCTCAGTAAAAACTTTGATGCCAATCTGACTCTAAATCTTCACTATAAACAGCTGCATTAAGCTCCTTCCATTGCAATATCAGTTGAGTTAGCCTATTTATCCTTGAGCCAGGCATTATTAAATGTTGCATTCTCTTATGAGAAGTAGAAATCATTTGCTGAATATGTAGAAGTCACAGAACACTAAAAGTAGAAGAAACTCTAAGTATAATCTAATTCAAGTTAGTTATTATACAGATGGGAAGATGATTTTGAAGAGGGCTAAGTAATTTACCCATGGTCAGCTGGCTGACTAATGGTTCAACTGAGACCAATAACCCAGATCTCCTGACTCCCCATCCAGTGCTCTTTCCCTCAACATGCTGCCTTAGAGGTGGATGGGCAATATAGACATATTACCACTTAAGACACAAGGCATCCATCCCAAAAGATGCGGGAAGCCCAAGTGACGTCAAGTTCAGATTTCCACATTTGGTGCAGGATTTCCCATTGCCTCACCATTTATCTTGTAATTTTTTCCCAACATATTTTTTTGTGCAGAGATAAACTATTAGTTTTGGTACAGAGACCATGGCTTAAGACCAAGATAAAAGTCACGGTAGATATATGTATTGTACTCTTAAGCCTGTTGCCATATGCTTATTTCTCTTGGGTCTATAGCACCATGGCCAGCCCACCTGAGCATTGATCTAAATGTTGGATAAAAGACGATGGGCTAAACAAATTGATCCCAGCTTAGCTTGCTGAATCTAGGAAACAGAACAAGTTTGGCTAGAAGTAGAGCTTCTTCTCTCCATATTCCACCAGAGAATCCAGGCCTCTTTCTTCTCAGTCATGTTGGTTAACAGTCTGATATTTACCAACTAACTTCTATACACCCTACCTGATGCTAGAAGCTATGAGAATTCAAAAAATTATGAAGCTTTTGCATTTGCTATGTCCCTTACCTGGACTGTTCGGCCCGCCTATCTTTGTGTGCTCTGTCTTGTCTGCCAGGTCTCAGCTCAAACTCACCCCTTCATTACTATCATTGAGGCCTTCTCTGTGCCTGCCATCTTTTGGGGGTTTTTTTGGCCTCTCGGCATGCAGGATCTTAGTTCCCAGACCAGGGATTGAACCTGTGTCCCATGCGATAGAAGCATGGAGTCTTAACCACTGGACCACCAGGGAAGTGCCCTGTGCCTGCCACCTTAATCAGCTCCCCCACCCATCCTCCAGTCACCCTCTATTACACCCCCTGATTTTAGTTTCTTCATAGTATCTGTCACTATCTAGAATTATTGCTATCATTTGTCACTTGCCACTTTCTTTCTCTCTTCACTAAGATATAAGCTCCAAAGAAGCAGGAAGCTTTTCTGCATCATTCACCATTATTTGACCAGTGCCTAAACCAGTGTTTAGATATAGAAGGAACTGAATAAATGAATGAATGAGCCCACTCTCAGGAAGCAATCCATCAAGTTGTGAAGGCAAAACTTACATATTTGGAGGAGAGAATAATCCAGAAAACTATATAATTGACTACTAAATTGTATATTATGGATAAGATGTCACTACTGTCAGGCCCATCATTATATGAAAGAAGTTTGACATCACCACCAGAATTGTCCCATCAACTAAAATAATAGCCAGGTAAAAATATGAAACTCCAATAATTTTTGGTTTTGAGAGGAAAAAAAGTGGGGACCTCTTGAACACTATTTTAAAAAATAGAATGTTTGAGATAGTAAGATGAGGACAGTGTTGCCTACAGCACAAAGTTTTTTAAAAAAACAGCTTATCACCTTTAATCCTGATCCTTGGAATGTTTCCAATTCCCTTCAGTGCCTGAGGGCTTAAGACTGTTCAATTCTGCACACAAGCCTAATGATCAATGGCTTAATCAGAGAAAAGTCCTGGCCTAAAGTGAAAACCATCAGGCTCGTCCTCCTGTCTGTGACAGACTCTCCACTGTGGAGATGATACCAGGACACAGCCCTGGAGGCCACCGTGCCATGGCTCCCGTGTTGAAGTTCCTGCACTGGACAGGATGAGCAGGGATGATGGGGAAACCCACTCCCTGTTAGTCTTTGAGGAGAGAATCTAGCTTTGCTATTCAGAATGTGGTCCTCAGACTAGCAGCTTTGGTGTCATCCAAGAGCTTGTTAGACACGCAGAATCTCAGGCCCCACCCAGACTCACTGAATCAGAATCGCCATTTCAACAACATCCCAGGTGATACAATATGCATATTAAATTCTGAAAAGCACTGCTGTACAGAAAAACAAAAACTCCTCCAGAAACTGGGTCATGATCGTATATCATGGCCTAAAAAAAAAAAAAAAAAAAAAATCCCACAACAAATAACCAAAAATCCTGAAAACTCAAGATGAAAGGCAGTGGATCCTTCATGAAGTCTAACCATGGCTGACATTTGGCCCTGTAGTGGTCACTTTAGACGAGTCACCTGGCTTCAATTCCATCTTGATCCTACTTCCATTTTGCCCACTCATCTTCCCACCTTCATCTCTTCTTGTGCCACTGGCAGGCAAAACAGCAAGCTGCCATTTGCAATGTATCTCAGTAGGTGAAGGCATTCTTCTTATCCTCACTCTGCCACTTACTGCTTAGGTGACCACATGCAAGTTATTTAAGCTCTCTGAGGCTTTATTTTCTTATCTATAAATAGGAAACGTAAGACTTAAGTGATGTGTATGTTTGAGGATTAAATGAGAACAGTTATGTAACAGGCTGTTTGGTAATATTATTTTGGTAACTTCTTCCCTCAACCTACAGATCCAGTTTACTGCGGACTCTGCATCAGAGCCTGGGGACTTGAAGACTCAAAATAAATCCTCACACATATGTTTAGAAAAGCTTAGATCCTCTTGGAAGCCTCTGTTTATGATACTACCCGGCTCAGCATCAGCGGCACCTTCATCAGGCCTGTCTGCCTGGGAATGCCACAGAACAGATGTCTTCTCTAAACCCCCTCTCTGCTCACTTCAGGGTTTTGCATGTAGCAGGTCCTCAGGAAAAGTTTGTTGAATGAATTAATTAATCATTGAAAGAAAATAGATGTATGCCATAATCGCTTTGCCACTTGGGTGCTAACTTTGTCACTGTAAATGTGCATAAAAAGAGCCTTTGCAGCTGGTTTGCAACCCTGGGGTTGTAAAACGTAAAGCATTATACAAACTTAAGTTATTACTCTTCATTGGCATCAAATACACAAGACTAGGTCTCTGCTGACCAGCACTCACAGACTGGATCAGAGGCTGATGGCTGATTCAGCTATTGTTTTTGTTTCAGCCATGGAAGAAATCCGTTCACTATCCTGGGGAGATGAGCCAACTGAGTCCTTCTTGGGTTCTGTCCGCCCAAAAAATAATTGATGAAAAGTAGAAAACATGGCATCCTGTGTGGTAGAAATACAATGCCATCCAGGTGGTTTACTTCTTTCTTTGATTCTAATCTAACTTAAGACTTCTCAGAGCTAGAGGGCCCCCCCTTAAGGGACAAACTCTCAACTTGTGTCTTGGAAGAAGAGGAAGCTATTCTTCTTAGCTTTCTCCATGGATAGGAAGCAACTGGCTAGAAACCAGCTAACCAACTTCCTGTGGATTATGGACTACAAAGTACAACACAAAGGAAGAGCTTCCTTATTCCCAATTGTCAACCCAGATAACCCCACTGATATGCCCCAAAAGCAATGGCAAGGAAAAGCTATGGCAAAGGTCAGATCTAACGTAGCAATGAAAGTGATATTGGAAAAGAAAGGAAGAAAGATCCGAGGAAATCCACTCCTGAATGGAGTACCAAAAAAAGAAAAAAAAAGAAATAAAGAGAGAAAGAAAATGTACTGAGCTTAGTGTGTCAGGTTGAGGATTAAAATTAAGCCCTTGGAAGTTCCTAGCTGAAGAAGGTTCAAATTTTGGTCACTTCTCTGGAATCTACAGATCTATGGCTCTTTTTACTGGTTTCTTCTGAAGTAAGAACAAAATAAAGGATCTATTCCTTCAACAAACAGTACAACAGATGCTGATAATATGCCAGGCCCTGTGTCAGGGGTGAAGACTAAAAGATTGGTAAGAAATGATCCTATTGTTTTGCACTTCCTCCCAGATTTCTATCCAAAGTTCAGCTCTTTGTAGATACAATTGTGTGATATTTTTCCAGTTAACTTTCTAAGTCTTTACTCTAGATAACAGAAACTTTTCAGAATATATTTATCAGTGCGTTAAGAAAGTTTTATTATAAAGGTGGCACATGCTTACTGTAGGAAGAGCAACACAGAAGTTTTTAGTACAAAAAATAAAAGCCCCTACCCTATACCATATCCCTAATCTTGAAACAAACAGATAACTTGTGTGTGTGTGTGCGTACATACATACACACACACACCTAAATATACATAGATAGTGAGAGAGAGGCTAAAGATTATACTTATATAGATGTGTATATGCATATATTTATATATAACATTTTTAAAACAGACAAGACCCTAATATATCTACTTTTCTGCAACTTTCTTTGTTCACTTCCACATGGCTAGGAATAGACTATATCTGGATAGATAGACAGTAAACTGTAGTAATAGTTGCCTGGTTGCCTCTGGGGAGTGGAACTAGATGACTGGGAAATAAGAGTGAGAGGAAAATGTATTTTTCACTTTATTCTGTTTTACACATTTTGCATTTTTTAAATAAACTTTTTAAATTACAAAACGGAGGGAAATATGGTACATGCTGTCAAGTCTGTTATCATGGGAGACAGTCATACAGGGAAATGACAATACAGGGAAATGTCAAGAGTGCTGTCAAAGGATATATATAAGGAGCTCCAAGAGCATAAAACAGGAAGCAAAGAATTCTGACTAGAGCATCACAGAAGGCTTGGTAAAGTGGTGATGTTAGAACTGGCTCTTGAAGAGTAGAAAGGTGATGGTAGAATAGAGGTAGATAGAGGACAAGGTTAAGTAGGCTCAGAAGTGTGGAAAGGCTCAATCTCCTCTTCTGAACCAGTGGGAACCTTGACCCTGGACCCAGAGTTGGGGCCTGACACTGGGTCAAGGTATCATTTAATTGCAGATGGCAATTTATAGAGCTGAAGGGGGCAATTAAAAGACACAAGCAAGAAACAGAAATCATAGCCAGGAAGAATAATCTGCTGATCCTAAGGGCCTAAGAAGAGAATAAGATCCATCCAGAAATGAGGCAAAGGAACAGACACCAGGGAATGGAGTAGGGTCAGGGGGCCGGGTGGGCAAGAGAGGGCCCAAGAGAAAATTTCTGTGTGGGACAAGTAATTATGGAGACTTTAGAGCACATACCTCCGGCCTCAGACTGGGGCAGGAAGGGAGACTCTGAGGCCTTAAACTGTCTGGAATCAAATGCAAAGGTTTTGGATTGATAGCAAGCAGTCTTGTGTCATCAGAGTGGAGGAATGCTCGGGGTAGGGAATGGTCAGTGATGCAACAGCCGGAGAGGGTGGAGGGTGTGGTAGGCTGAATATTTGCTCCCAAAGATGCCCAGGTCCTAATTTCTGGAACCTATGAATGTTACCTGTGCCTGGCAAAAGAGATTTTGCAGATATGCTTAAACTAAGACTCTTGAGATGGGGAGATTATCCTGCATTATCTGGGCGGACCCAATGTAATCAAAAGGGTCCTTACATGAGGAGGCAGGAAGAGTCAGAGAGAAGACCATGTGACTCAGACATTGGAGTTATGCACTTTGAAGATGGAGAAAGGGGCCACAAGCCAAGGAATACAGGCGGCCACTATGAGCTGGAAAGGGCAAAAAAGGGGTTCTCTCCTAGAGCCTCTGGAAGGATCCTCCAGCCCCACTAGTACCTTGAGCTTAGACCACTGAAACTGATTTGGACCTCTGGCCCCAGAACTTTCAGGAAATAAATGTATGTTGTTTTAAGCCACCAAGTTTGTAGTCATTTGTTACAGCAGCCATAGGAAACTAATACAGGGAGTGAAGCCATGTTCATGCTGAGAAGGCAGTAAGGCATTAGTGAAGGGCTCCAAGCTGAAAAGCCATGTCATTAAGGGGTATTTAAAAAAGATAACAGATAGTGAAATGCAGAATGGACAAGAGTGGCAGGAAACTGAAGAAAAGGAGGCACCTGAGGATGCTATGTCAATATTTCTTATGAGGGCTGATATTGTAAAGTCATACAGTTTTGAGAAATCGACGAGAAGACACCTGCTGAAGAAATATTTAGGGGGTAAAAAGAACAGAACTTGTAAATGGTTGAATGTGGAGGGTGAAGGAGAATATAAAAGACCCCTCACTTTATATTTTGACCCATCAATGTGGTTCACGAATCTACTAGCAGATACAGAGAAAAGAGATGCTGATCACTGAGGTGCCTATAGAATATCCAGGTAGAAATGGTAAACACTCACAGACAAATGAGCTTTTGAATTTCAGGGAGAAGGGAAGGATTTGAGATGTGGGTTGAGGTATATACAAAAGAGATTTACCCAGCAACAGTGAAGAAGAGGTGAACATTAAGGATGAAATCCTAGAAAATGGCCAAAATGTAAGTGATTTCTTTAGAGGAGTGAGGGCAAAAAAGAATGAGAAATAAAGGCCAAAGATTTATGAAGAGAATCTGGACAGAACAGCATCAGAGACACAAAGGGAGAGGATTTGCAAGAAGGCAGACCTGGCCAAAGGGACAAATTCTTTAGCTGAGATAGATGAAATGGTCACAGGATAGAAAAATGAACCTCTGCTTATAAAGTCTTTGATTTCCTTCTCCGGAGCAATTTCTGTAGTGTGACAGGGCTGAAAGCAATTATTTGAAGAGTGAAAAGAAGTTGAGGAAGTAGAGAAAAGATGTATAAACTACTTGCTCAAGAAATTTGATGGTGACATGTTGAAAGGAAACAGTGGTAAAAGAGTTGCATATTTATAAAAATATTATTTTTTGGAAAATAGAAGGTTGGGGAAGGGATAATTGTGGCTGAAGAGGTTGCAGAGATTAAAAAAGAGGAGGCCAATGAATGAGTGAGGACTAAGAGGAAGCAGAGAGGGAAGGAAGCAAGTGTACAGGTGGAGAGATTCGCCTGAAGAGGAGGAACTCACTGCATTTCCTGAGGCACAAGGGCAAAGGACAATGAGAAAAGATGGAAGTCAGTTTAGAAGTAGAGAGAGCGAGGTTGTAAATTTCAATTCAGATAGTCTTTATTTGCTCTGTAAAAGAAAAAGAAGAGAGGCTAATCTTAGACCGTTAGAAATGGAAATATGTTATTCATGGGCTCCAGTCAGACTTATCTTAAGACAGGTGCTCCTAAATATTGGTCTGACCAAACCATATAGTGGTTGTATGACGAATAAGTGGCTGTTGAATAAAAGGCTGCCTCCTGAAGAGCTGTTCAAAAATATCCATCTCTGAGTTCTTATCAGTCAGGCATACCTAAAGCATTTTATGTGTCTATGATAAAACCCACATGGGAAGTCACCACATCAGAAGGGCTTTTAACCACCATTCCCCCCGAGACGACCCCAACTGCCATCAGTAACAACAACCTCAACAATAACAAACACTTGTTGAGGGACTGTCATGTGCCTGGCTCTGTGCTGGACCCTGGGATTTTAAAGTTGAATAAGGCATAGAACCTACCCTCGAGAAGTTGTGTAGTGATTTGCAGAAAGAAGAGGAAAGTCTTTAACTCAAATGTGTGACCTGAGAAAGCCTCTCACATAAAGGAGGACTCCTAGGATCCATAAACTGTCAGAGCAGGAAGAAACTACGGAAGGCTTTACAGGGGAGATGCCGATAATTAACTGACTAAACAAAAGTCGCCTGGCAGATTCTAGAGTCCCAGCCTTTCAGTCCTGTGATCTTTCCATTTCATTTCACCCCTGATAAACCTCTTTCCTATTCAATCCATAAGCAATTTTAGGTATCTAATCATAGGCACAAAAGCAAAGAACACAAAACCCCTTTTCATTGGAAAGTTTTTAAAGTTAGAATAGGCAAGAACATATAATTAAAGGACTCGAGTCTAAAAATGGTGTCACTTTTATGCCATGGTAGGTATAGCCCTCTCAGAACACTTGTCACCACTACTGTATAAATTCCATTCTGGAGCAATCCTCTCCAGAGCGCAGAAAAGCAGAAGAAAATCTTCCTTTGTCTTATGCACTTATAATCCTTAATCAGTAGCATGCTTCATGCTTTTGGAATAAAAAGAAATTAGTGCCTAGGGAGAAGAAAAATATTTAAGGGTAAGAATCACATCCAACAATAAGAGAGATAAACTCTATGACACAAAGGTAAGATTCAGGAGTCAGCTGGGGGGCAGGTATACATGGACAATTGCAAGAGATCAAAATAAACATACTAAAATGTTTGAATACCTTTTAATATCAATAACAAGCAAGGGGTGATATACATCATATTTATGAGGACTAAAGCCAACAGTTGGACTGTGATAAAATTAGTTCCTCTGTGTAAGAATGGAGAGGGATAGGGCATAGTGCAAAGGCCACGGACAAATTTCCCTCCTGGGCTTAGTATTTAACCTTAAGGATACTACAACGCTCAGGATAGACGCAAGAGGTAGAACCAGGAGTTCTGAGGAAGGTCAGGCTCGCATCTCCCAGCAGTCCTAGAGCCTGGCAATCCTTGAACCAACGGCAAACAGAAATAGAGGAGGTTTTAGTCCTTTGGTTCAATCACTAGGCTCTGGCATGGAAACATAACAAAGTTTTGCCAGCTGGAACTGGTCTTATCGAAATGTGCTTACATTATACTCCTTCTTGGCAAATTGGAATCAGAACAATTTTAAGATGCTGAAGTTTGAAGGGATACAAGAAGCCTGTGGTTGTCTCTTTGAGCTTAGAGGAATCAGGACCTGGGGGGAAGCCTGCAGTCCAGGTACAAGCCTCTTGCTTCTTTTGGAAGAAAGCTCCCAGCCAGAAGAGGGGCTCTCATGCCTCTACTACCTCTTGAGCAAGACAAAACAGAAATCTGTACAGAGCTCAGAGAACCAAGAGCATCTCAGCCACGGGAGCATATTTTCCCGCACTGTAGCACTGATGACAGCAGGGGGTCCCCAGTCTCAGAGGGACCCTTGATCATTAAATCTTAGGATGACCTACTTCTTGAGTTTTCACTGTGCTAATTTCATCACTTGCCCTTTAGCAACTCACACATCCATAATTTGAGCTCATCAGAATGCCATGAGGATAAGCTCAGAAGAAATTCCATGAATGGCAATTCTAAACCAGTCTTGGTTGATCAGAACACAAATTTACCAGCCAGTACTCCTCCTACATCACAAGGTGATTCAAAGGGTTCCAGAGGGCTTCCCTGGTGGCGCAGTGGTTGAGAGCCTGCCTGCCGATGCAGGGGACACGGGTTCGTGCCCCGGTCTGGGAAGATCCCACATGCCGCGGAGCGGCTAGGCCACCGGTTCCAGAAATTCCAATTTCTTATACTTACTTGGACTGAATACTAACTTGCCATCAAACAGTGGACAAAGATTTATTTGTGAGGTTGTTATCCAGAGCTATACAAACACTTGGGGCAATGGAGATTTCCTCATAGCACAGAGCAGTAGGAAAAATGCCCCTAAACACAGGGCAGGATGGAGTGAGAAGCGGTTTACTATGCAGTTACCCGAAGGGGTTGCCAGCCAGTGTAGGATGGGATTGCTGGAGGCAGGGAGTGGTGAGGGAGACTGCAACGCTCTCCTTTTCTCCCCTACTCCATAAGAACAGTCTAGTATTTTGCCCGTGCTATGGTAACAGGATGCATGGTGACTGGTAAGTCCTTTAGAAGACTCTCTCTATGATAACCCGCTCAGTGGTCATACAGTTTGGACCCCCTCCTGCATATAAAGTTTTCCCAAATACTCCCATTTTGACATTTGGTTTTAGCAACCAAAGCTTGGCAATTTAAAGGGTGGGCAAGAACATCGAGGCAAATCTGAATTAGTCCTTCACCTATTTTTGGTCCTATGGATGTACCTAGGCAGCCAGGACTTGCACAGGGAGTAGAACTTGCTGATGAGCATGTCACTCACCTTTGCTGATGTCTTCATATTCCAGCCAGAGTCGCCGCTGGACCTGCTTGTTTGGGTACCAGATAGAGCAGGATTCCTCAAAGCCGTAGATAGCTTCCTGGATGTAATGGTTGCCAAACTGGTCCAACAAGGCTACAAAATCCCCACGAGATGTAGCCCCGTCTAGGGAGTGGAGAGCATTGCTGAGGGCTATGGAGAAACGTCACCCAAGAAAAAGAGTGAGGACTTACAATATGGGTATCTGGATTCCCAGGCCATCCAGCCTCAATGTGCAAGTGCCATGTGGCCCAAAGTGATGTTGGAGAGCTGGCTGGAGCTACCAGGTACTTCCAGGTAGCTAAATCAGACATTTCAGTTCCTAAAAGAATATTTCTTCCACCCAGTTAGTTATGTTGTTAACTTCGTGCAAGTTAAGCATAACATTATCAAATCTCCAGTACCTCCCTGCTTAAGTCAAAGTTTTTTTTTTCAAATCACAAGTCATGACATTAAATCAATTTAGTGAGCTCAAATAATAGCATTAAAAAAATGAAAAAGAATAGCACAGTCTAAAATAGAAACGCAAATACCAGCAGAGAACATTTCACTTGGGAAGATGAAGTATGGCTTCATGAACCTTCTGTGGTGTTGTACGTGGGGACATGCCTGTGCACAAGGTCGCGGTGTAAAATGTGCTATAACTGTGGGTAGTGACCAAAAAAGTTTTCAGGATGCTGCCTTGATGCAGAGAAATGGGTAATGGGAAGATAATGGAAGAAGAAAGATAAGGAAAGTCACTAAAACACTGCTTATATTTATTTAAGAAAAGCAAAAGTATAAAGACTTTGAAATGGCAAATGGAGGAAAGAATCTGTTTGCCTCCTCCGCAGACAAATCTCCTTGGATTTGCCTTCCCTGTTTAAGAGAATCATATTTGTCAGAAAGATAACCCATGGCAATTTTTCCAAATCCAATACCTTCTCTACCTGACCAACTTTGTACAGCCTTCTTTTTGACACACCTGTGCCCTATCAGGACAAGGCAGAGCCCGGCCCAGGCTTGAGACCCCAAGTGCAGAGGTCCACATTGTCCATGATGCCATGTGTGGCTTTTAAAAGCACGTGGCAACAGAGATATGTGATTGTTAACCCCTGATATGCATAGCACCTGTGCTGCGTGCAAACTGAGTATGTGAAAAATACTGCCGTATTTTTCTAGGATGAAGAGTAACTTCGTTCGTTCCAAGTGTTTTCTGCACTGGCAGTTCACTTCAGTAATAGCCACATCTCAATCCCTTATTGCCAAGAACTCTTTCATGATAGAAAATAAAAAGTTCTGAGTCCCTCTGTGCACTTTGGAGATGTTCTATATCCTTAATGCCTTTTCTTTCTCTAGTATATGTCTCACTTCTCTTCACAACTCTCTATCTATCCCCTACCCTCTATCTCTCTCTAGTTGGCCCTAAGGCTCGGCCTCCCTGTTGCCGACCCTGAGTCCTCTCTCCTTGTCTTGTTCCTTTGCCAACAATCGCATCTGGCTCTAGTTACCCTTTTATTCAATACAGCAAAGCCAGACTCTGGAGCATAAACTTCAGGTCTGGTACATTCTTTAGGTAGCCCCAGAGGAAGGAGTAGAGTAATGTTCTTCTGGTCCATGGGGATGAGGCAGAATAGGGATATAACCTTAAGGATATAACCTTAACCTATGTTAAGGTCACTTTGTAGAAATTTTCTCTTATGAAAATTGCACAGTGGGATTGCTCAAAAGCTAGGAAAAACTTGACTCAAGGCATTTATCACTAAGATTTGAAGAATATTTATACAAGGTGTCTCATTTTTCTGTTTTGGAACAATTTATCCTAAGTTCAGAATTCACTACTCCTTAACTTATTAGATATAAAGATATATATGTAAAACATAGATGTAGATGTAGATAAATCTACATCCATCTATCTATCTATCCATCCATCTATCTTGCTTACTTGCTTTTAGGAACCATAGCTGTTTTCTATTTATCCACTCCCCTTCCTCTTTCTTGCTCTCTTTCCCTTATTTCTTTCATCATATAGAACCTCTAAAGTACAGTAAAGTATACTCTTTGCATTTGGAAAGTTTTATTCTGTCAATTTATAAAAGTTTGCTTTTGCATATCCTCTCTACACACTGGGTGACCCCAGGAAATATGATAAAGTAAGTGTTTATATTTATCTTCAGTAAGTGTTTATATTTATCTTTATCTTTATCTTGCCCTTTCCATCTCTTCTATTATCCAAGATAAAACTTGCAATTTAATCTATGCTAAGAAAATGATCCGATTCCAGCCATTTGCCCTGAAGGGTGAATCGAGTGACTAGGTTATAGATCTTGTGGAGTGGCTAGATTTCGGATGGTATCTTCAACATTGATAAAAGGCTTGTGCCCTTGGGAAGGAATGCCACACCCCAGGAGCAGGTGGGAGGGATGGCTTGCAGCTGTGCTCACCCTGAGAGACAGTCACTTGTTTGAGTTTGATGTGGTACATCACAGAGCGGACCTTCCAGTGCTGCAGGACGGGGTATCCGGACACCTCACTGAAGTTCACCATCCCTAGGGACAGAGGAAATGCGGGCTCAGTGCATGTAGTGGATTCTCAAGTGCCAAGTCTACTGGGTTAGGGGGTGTAATTGTGAGGAAATGAGAAAGCATTTTTGGATGGAGAAAATTTCTGGAATCATAGTAATAACAGCTATCACTTATTGAACCTATACTCTGTGCCAGGCACTTTGTATATAGTCATATGATCCTTGTAAACTAGGTGTTATTGTCTGCATCTTATAAATGAGACAACTGAAGCTTAGAGAGGAGTTTGCATAAGGGCCCTAGGCCACCAGGTAGAGCCAGGATAAAGTTCCAGATGTGTCTGCGACCAGAACAGGGTTCGTAACTATTCTACTACAATACTCCCTTAATAAACTCATATGAAACTCTGGGCTTACTGTAACACACAGGTTTTTATTCTCTTTAATAGCTGCAATAATTGACTCAGCTCAAGTTCCTGATAACATGGATTTTTGTGTCCCATTTAACCAATTTGTGTTCCGTATTTAAGTTTTAATTACTCTGAAGCTGATAATGCTTGTTTCATCTTTACCAGGAGGGACAGTGTCAGCATGACTAAGTTAGTATGGGGCAGGAATGGGCCCTATACGGAGTGTCATCTATGTGCTAGACATATGATAGGCACTTTATTTGTGGTCCCTATTTTACAGATGGGAAAACTGAGGCTCTGGGAAGCCAAGTTACTTATCCAAGGTCATTCTCAATAAATACATCCTTGTAGCCTCATAGTGATGTTGTAATGAGCTGTTCTTGTTTGAACACCTTGGAGAAAGAGTGGCACTCTACTTGAATTCTAGTCATTACTATAAATATAAAATGCTACAGAAACAAAATAATTAGGCCACAGGAAATAAAAAAATCACCTTGCTAAGTTTAGAGCACCAATTTTGGCTTCATTTCTATGCCTGATATATGCACATGTGTGCATATATATGTACATATGCAAATATAATGGCCACATATATGATAAATTTAGATAGATAGTGAGCGTGTGTGTGTAAATATAATGGCAATAATACATACGTAGTGAATTATCCTGCCATTTTGACCCATGCTTCCTTCAGGCTAAATCAACTAATTTAGTACCTAAACTGGATGAAGAGTAGGTAGGATTAATTAGCTGCTTGTCAACTCTGATCAAATTAGCTGAGTAGCTGCCAAATTTCCATTTCTGTGTGAATCATATGGGAATGATTATTGGTAGAAAAACAGGAAAAAAAAGGTCAGAAGAGGTGCTTACTGAATCAATTGCTTAAATTTGATCTCAGGTAATCAAAGATAAGTTACTTGAAACTAAAAGAAGGTTTTCAGCAATTTTCTTTTCAAATGCTCTTCTTTTAGGGCATTAAGCTTTGTGACAGTAGTCATACTTCTGCATACTCTGGCTTTTTGCCTTTATGTTAATTGTAAAAGCGTATAAAGGAACTTCTAACTTTACAAGTTTAAGACTCCAGTCACATAACTCCAAGGTACGTTTCATTAGTTATAATGTGCATGTTTTGTAAAACTGTTCTACGTAGTATGCATTCTCTAGTGATGCGAGCTCATCAGCTTGCTGTTATTTCAGAAACTCTATTAATAAAAAGATAGCAAGCCTGATAAATAAAGATTTTTCAATATATCAGAAAACATTCCCTTTAATGGACTTGTTTCCTAGCAGAAAAAGAAAAGGGCAGGAAATCAGGAGGCGGGAGTTCTAAGGCACCCATGCTGCCGAAGGGGGCAGTTTCTGCCTGCCAATCCACTGGCCTGAGCTTCCTCTCTGGTACCTGGCCAGGGGACCTTGTGATTCTCAGTTGTTGCATCTGTAAAGTGAGCGGCTTAGCTCAGATGACCCCTTGTTTCCTTTTCAATTCTGTGATTCCAACCAGCTGTGTGACTTGGGGCTAGGCAACTCATTTCTTTCAGTTTTCGTATCTGAAAAGTGGGGATGACGGTATTCATCCTGCCTACTTTACAGGTAGGTTGTCAGGACAAAATAAAGTTATGGGTATAAGAGCACATTGAGAAAAGATAAAACATCATATACGTACATGGTTTCCATAATGTTGTCCCCCTCCTCCCTACCTCTCTCTCATCTAATTGTGTGAACTTGACATTTGTTAATTGACGTTTTTGTTATAAATTCCCAGGCCTTAGTTCAGGTCAGTAGAGGGAAGGGAAAATAAAAGAAGCACGGGTGTTGGCGGTGGGCAGGGATGACAGTGTCCCACATTCGCCCAGGATGAGCCAAACAACTGAACTCCATTACTTCACTGCTAAACAACAATTCTACCGATTGCCTTTATGCTACACCATAGTCAGGGAAACAGTTATATAACTGTTAATGCTCGGGAAATGTTGTTCTGTGCCCATTACAGATAATATTTCCATTAGTTAAAAGGAAAGGGATATTTTAAAATATGTATTTTCTGGCTGAGTCACAGGATTCTTTCTCAGTGTGCCCTTGCAGTGCGGTTAGTTCCAGTTTTTTATTTCATTTTATTACTATTTGTGATACATTTGTGAATGACTTTTTTTCCAAAAAAAATATCTCTGTTTTCTCAAGAAAGAACATTATTTTTCCCTACATATGTGTGATAAAAGAATGACTGAATAGACCTATGTGAAAGAAAAAGAAAGAAAGAAAGAAAGAAAAAAAGAAAAAGAAAGAAGGGAGGAAAGAAGGAAAGCAAGCAGGCAGGCAAGGTAGGAAAGAAAGAAAACCGAAAGAAGAAAGGAGGAAGGAAACAAGAAAGGGAGGGAGGGAGGGAGGGAAGGAGAGAGAGAGAGAAAGAGAGAGAGAGAAAGAAAGAAAGAAAGAAAGAAAGAAAGAAAGAAAGAAAGAGAAAGAAAGGGAAGGAAGGAAGGAAGTTACTTTTATCCTGTTATTTTATTGAAATGTCAAGGGGATGTTTAAGATTTCGTGATTATGGCACCCATCGGACCCATGAATGTGACCAGCAGCCTCCTCTTCCTCCTTGATCTGCCTCTGGACCCTTTTTTTTTTCTCAGCTGAGAGACTGAAAATACAAATGGATGATGGCCAGACCACATGTAAAAACAGAACTCTGACCCACAATCTGCAGCAACCAGCCCAGCAAACCACCCTATTATCTACAGCAACCAGCCCAAGAAGCTAATCTACAGTCTCTAAGTCAGACTTGTAGGAAGTCAGACCATTATCTCTTCTAGTTCAGGAAGCCAAATAATGACCCCTGTAACAATCAGGCCAAACTCACCAGGACTTGATTAATAACTGACAGCTTCCCTAATTTTGTTCTTGCTTCCAAGTTAGGTTCCACCAGAGAAAGTCAAATAGGTCTCCTAAACACTTACCTAAGAATACCTCACTCCTGGTTAGTTGGATCACCTGCCAACAGCTTACATGCCTATCAGGGCATATCTGAAGCCCTCCCTTTTTTCCACTCTGAAGCTTTCCTACTTCTCTGCCTGCCTCTCAGTCTCTGCCAAAATGCAAGTGATGGTGGCTGACTCCCTTGCTGTGTGTAAATAGCCATTACCTGTTTTCATTTTGTTGGTCTTCATTTATTTCCACACAACTTATAACACCAAAAAGGTTTGTAAAGCATAAGAGTTCTTAACTGTTTTGGTAAGGAAGAAGGTAATAAGCAAGATAAAACACATACATCCGAAATTTTCCAGTACATTCTTTAAGCCAATAATTCTGAAAGATCGAAATAGCTGTTATGTGTAAAAGGATTCTCTAGTTAAACAGATTTGGGAATTGCTGGGCTAAGTAAAGTAAAATGTATTTCTTTAGTGCAGGACTTCTTGGAATCTGTTCCAAGCTCAGGTGCTGCAGATTGCTGAGAGGTAGATGCTACTGTCTTTCCAAATTATTTGAAGATAGAACCTATTTATGAGTGGAGGGCTGGTTTTTCATGAAAAAAAAAATGCTTGAAAATGCTGATATAGAAGAATCTGAAGATCACTTTCGCCCTAAAATCTTTTAAGCTTGTAGGTTTATGGGGATTGCGACCTATAATAGCACATAGTGCGGCATGATATGACATTCTCTGTATGACTCTCAAGAAAGATATAATTAAAATGTTACCAGAACTAGGAAATAAATATGGAAGAAAAGTGGTCAACCATCTCTAACTGATGCTTCTAGTTATTCTGGGCTTTGAAAAACAAGACTGATTCCTTCTTACATCAAAGGAAATACCTACTCTTGGACTAACTGGTATCACTTCTTAATCAAAATACATTAAAAAGAAAGGCTGGGTAGAAAACTAGCAGGTCAAGAAAAGTTCTCTCTGTACTTTCAGGAACGTCACTGTCTCAAGACCATGAAAAAGGAAGGGTCCCACCAGGACATCCTTCCACTCCTTTTGCCTCTGATATACCAAACCAGGAGAGGTCCAAGGGCTCAGGGAAGAAAGAAGTTTCTCTTGTGGATTTGAACAAAGTTTGGATCTTTTTCTTATTTCCAAAGATGGAGATTCAGACACATGTCTTTCTGATGTTTCTCAGATCTATCCTCCCCAAAAAGCTCAGGTAGCATCCAGGACTACTCTGTGTCTTCCCAGCCTGACAACTGAAATCTCACCTCCACGTAAGTTCTAATGTGTGAGAGAATTGTCCTGGTGACTCTTTAAACAGAAGCCAGGTAGTTTATTGGCAGTGTGGAGCCTGTCCTACTTCTGTGCACCATCTCACACCTCCTTTACAAGGCATTTTACACACACCCGGCAAGTGTTTCTCAGCCAATGACATGGAAACAAGAAAACTAGATTGCCAAACACTAGAGACGTAGGCTTTCAGGACACACCCAGAGGTGCACTTTAATTTTTTCAGGTTTGTGTGTGTGTGTATTGTGTGTGTGTGATCTTTTAGAAGGCAGCTTATTTCGATGAGATTTATTTCTGGTCCAGAATATATCTAATTGTTTTCTCTCTTGCTCCCTTTCCTTCTTCTATAAGGAAAACACAATTTGGTAGTTTGAATGTTCATATTTTCTTTCTTCCTTGGTATATTTATTTGTTTAATAAACATACATCTCAGTATGTATCAGGAACTGTTTTTAAAACTTTATGAATATTTATTCCTCATACTAATCCTATCAGAAAGATAATACTATAATATCCATTTTTACAGGTAAAAAACTGAGCCATGGAGAAGGTAAGTAACTTGTCCAAGATCACACAGCCAGTGAAGAGCTGAGCTTAGCTGTCGGGATCCAGAGCCTAAGCTAGTGATCACTATGCTATACTAACTCAGACAGACCTACTTCTAATCCCATTCCGGTCTAAACAAAATTTTCGGACATAACTTGATATCTGAAAAAGGCTTACACTCAGTTCAAGCCATTCTTCAGAAAAGGGAAAAATAAAGGGGAGAAGGGTCTAGAATAAGAAAGACACAGAATGAAGAAGGGAGAGGAGTAATGGAGAAATGAACAAAGCTGACAATGGAAGAGCTCATGTCGAGACTCCTAGTAAGTGATGCTGAGTTCCCCGGTTGGCTGCCTCTTAAGGGTCCCTGGAACATTTGAAATGCCTTCTTTGGTCCAGGAGGTGCTAACTGGGGGTCTTTAGCGGCACAGAAAGGAGAAACGACCCCTAGTATTCCTGCCTCTCCCAATCAGCCCATACCTTCGTTCCACAGTGAGCCGAGGAGAAGAGTGCCATTGGGCTCAAAGCAACATTGAGTGACAGGTGTTATGATCCCCATCTTATGATGGGGGCCATGAGACCCCAACAGACTGTATTGTCTAATGTCACACAGTTAGAAAGTAGCAGAGCCAGGAGTCAAACTCAGGGTCGTTTGACAACAAAGCTCTATCATTTTCTATTCTCTCACACTGCTCTAGAAGCACTTGCCGGGGAACCAATGACAGATATTTAGGCTCTAAGCAATCCACCTTCTTTCTACCTCTACTGTGACCTAGTCACTTCCTCTAATCCACTGAGAACTCTGAACACTTACATATCTATTATTTCATTTGTTTTCAAAGCATCCCAATAAGACTAGCAGGGAAAGGTATTATGGCCATTTTGCAGATAATTATGTAATAATATTGGCCGTTTTACTGATAAATAATCCTACTAGTGTTCAGTTTTAGGGCTGCGCTTTTATCACATATCAAGAAAATCACTGGCTTTGAAACCAAAATAAGCAATGTCAAGAGTCTTGAGCTTACAGCATCACAGGGAGCTGCTTGTTTGTTTCTGCCAGTTAAGTAAGGTGTTTGGCACACTCACCAGTCAAGAAGTCTGGGTCCGGGGTTGGTTCTGAGATTTCCTCCAGGCACTGATTCTCCAGGGGGACAGTGGCCACCACAAGACCATCTGGCAGTTGCTGGTCTAAACCTCGAGCAAAGTTGTTTTGCCTGGAAACAGAGGCCAACTTTCATCTCTGAGTGTTCAAGTGAACGCCACTCTTTGGTGAGCGATGTATGTCTCAACCCACAATGGACCAAAAACTTCCCCTCAAGCTGAACCCCACTCAATGTACATGTCTGGAGCAAGACACGAGTGTGAGAAGTAGGGCAAGGGCTGAGGGAGATGAGAAATAAACCAGCTGAAAAGGTCTACTTACAAGATGGAGAATATTCTTCCCCCCATCCCACCCCAGTCCCTACTCCCTGATCCCCTCTCCACAAGATCTGGGCAAATGCAGCCACCACAATATTCATTATGACACCTCACTGCTTGCCATTGGCAAATGAGGTCCCAGGCTAAAGGGGGAAATTTTAGTAAAGTCTACTGTCTGTAACAGCAAACACAACTGACTCCAAAAAATAGCTCGAAAGTCTACTATCAGTTTGCTTGTAAGAGTCCAGACCTAGCTTGCTATCAACTGCTGGTCCATATTCTAACACTTTCAACATCATCATCATCATCATCACCAGCATCATCTCCTGAAATGCATGGATTCTGAGGACGATGTATTCAAATAACCTAAGATAGATTAAGGACAGGGATCAAGTGGAGAATTTCCTAGAAATAGTCTAAGTCAGTGGTTTGAAACATTTTGTTCTCAAGACCCCCTTTACACTCTTAAAAATAACTGAAGGCCCCAAGTAGCTTTTGTTTATGTAGATTATATCTATCAACATTTACCATATTAGAAATTGAAAGAAAAAAATTTAAAAATATTTATTGATATATTTTTAGATGACAATAATAAATCCATTAAATATTAACATCTCTTGAAAAATGACGAGACAAGTGGCATTATTTTACATTTTTTGCAAGTTTTTCAAACGTCTGATTTCATAGAAGACAGCTGAATTCTCACCTCTGCATTCAACTTATTGCAATATATTGTTTGGACTGAAGTATATGAAGAAAACCTATCCTCTCTGTAGTTGGAAAAGGCAGGACTTTGAATATCCCCTGAGAGGATCTCAGGGACCCCCAGGGATTCTTGGACCATACTGAGGACCTATGCTAGGTTGACTCATTCGCCAAGATTCAGAGGGATGATAGAACCTGAGCATTTTGTGGTGGCTTCCATGGAAAATCCTGTAGTCTCTGCCTGGGCAAGGTAAAAATTTATTTAACACTTTACTGTTCAGGGTTCTTGGGTTCTGGAAGGAAGAGTGTGAACCTAGTAAAGACCAGGGGAGAGAAAATAACCTATCCTTTTAGGGTCACATTTACCTGGATCCAAGATACAAGACTTTATGCTGACTTTAAGACCCATCAGAGAAGAGAGCCATCAACAGCCCTGAATAACCAGTGCTATGGATGTGGGGTTCACCTGAATGTTCCTTTCAGCACCTGTCCAGCAGCCACTTCCTTGGAATGGTTGTTGTAACCAAAGAACATCTCCCCAAAGAGGGTCTGGTTCATGGGGAGCTCTCTGCTTTCCCCACAGTCACTTCCCTCTGGACAGGTCTCTGCGATGAGTTGGCAAGAGCGTCCATCCACACCAAGCTTGTAATCCTCGATGCACCTAGCATGGTGGAAAGCTCAAGATAAGAAGTTATTCCATCAATGAGCCATGCAGCCAACGCAACCCAATAGATTGGAAAAAAATGCCTTGGGAGAATGTTGGATAGCCAAAGATTATGAGTATCCTGATGTGATTTTGTCCCCTATATGACTCAGTTTCCTAGGTCTATAAAGCGAGTCTTCTTGCTTTATGTGATCATACAGAGCCTCTCACCTTCCCTTCGCGGATAAGTGCTTCCAGAGGTTTGCAGTTCTTTCTCCTCTAATAAGTGTAGGATTTCCCAGATAAGTCTGAGTAAGAATCACTGGATATAAGCTTATAAATGAGTTAACACATTTAAATCCAAAATATTCTAGAGTCTTTCTCCAGAACGATCTATATGGCCAGACCCTGCATTTGTTTGGAGGGTAATTAGGCAGCAAAAAGAATGACACTGTGCTTAAGAAATTAATAACCTTCTAACCTGGTCCTGTGACAAGTCACCTAAGAAATTAAAAAGATTGATCATCTTGCAGCTGTGCTCTGTTTGAATATATCCAAACACAAGATCAACCCATATTAACTCCCCTTTAATTCAGAGTAGCATTCCTGAACTAAAGAGATGTTAGGGCATGTTGTGTGGACACCTCCTTGATATCCTCCCCATTAAGCATGTGCAGTTACTCTAATGGAAGAGCAATACTGATGTTGGTAGATATGGGTCAATAACCTGTAAGTCATTAATTGGACTTTATTTGTAGTTATAGTGAGAAGAACATAATTTGTTCGTTCAAGTAAGAATGGCTTTGATAAAGCTGTCATTTTAAAAGCATATTGATTTAATTTGGGTCTCTCCTTAGAAACATACCAAATTTGGAATTTATAGATGTTCATGACATTAAAACACATCATTTATTGCTATCTATAGTAATTGTTGCAATAAGATAAAGACCTCTGTTCTATATAGAGGAACAAATTATCATAGTTTTAAGTGATGAGAAGCAATATTATCATGTCAATAACGCCGCCCTTTACTGGGTTGCCTTGAATTAGCTGATTGAACTCCACATCTGTAAAAGTGAGAAAAACAGTAGGTGCTTTGTTGGGTTACTGAGAAGATTAAGTGAGATACTGAACTCAGAGAACTTAGGCTGTGCCTAGCCTATAGTAGGTGCTCATTAAATGCTGCTATCTTCATTAGCAGAGGTACAAATGAAGCCTATGTTAATGTAACTTTGTTTTCCCCATTCACCATTTACATATCATGTGAACAGGTGTGAGCAGAGCTCTTTAATTATAAGTGCATGTGATTTGGTCTTTCTAAAGAACCTCAAATCAAGGACTTCTTTTGGCAGGCTATATATAGTGGCTTGGAGAGTGCTAAATGTACATGTGTACCAAATTCTGATGAAATAGGAAAGAAAGTCCAGTTAGGGACCTACTGTATTAGTCCAGGCAACAGACCTGATTTGAGACCCACAAAGGACTTTATGGCACCAGCTTAGGTCTGGGACAAGATAAAGTGGTTCCTTCCTTGAGCCATAACACAGTGTTTCTGGAAAGAATTTTAAATTTGGCTGGTTCCTTTTTAGTCCATCCTGAGCATCTTGACAACTTGCCCTTTCACACTGCCCCATCTCCCCCATTCTCCTTTGTGCTCATGGCCGCACATCCCATCGTAAACTCCTTTGATAGAGAGGAGACCAGATCTCACATCCTACTGTGTCTCCTATATCTGACACCTAACTAGGTTGTCTGCACAAAGTGGGTGCTCAAATATATGTTTATTAAATAAATAAATTCTATGCAACTTTGGCTGAATTTACCTCATTAATTGAAGCGGGTCAACCATAATGATAACATTACAGAGACTTTAAAATTGAGATCAAGCTTCCATTTGTGGAATGGGATTTTACAAGAAACTAAACAGGAAAATTGCCACTTGCAAAGAAAGAAAATAAAATGAAGTACAATAAAATAACATTACTAGTCCACTGAATAATCTTCTCATGATTATTCAGCAGGCACTGGCTTTCAGCAACAATCCAGCATGTCCCTTCTTTGATAATTGATTAGTTTCACACAATCTTTCCCAAGCTTTTGGACCGTGGAATCCTTTTGTCACAAAACAACTAACATAGCACCACAAACACAGTTTGGAAATTCTGGTGTAAGCAGGCAATGATTTAGGTAAACCCCTAGGTCAGTTTCCTCATTTTCAGTAGTGACACTATAGATTTCCCCTAAGGGTCCTTGCAACTCTGACTTTAAAAATGCTCCTCTTCCAGTCCTGAAGGCTCTTTCCTCAGAGCCTAAGGGCTGGCCTGGAGTGACCAGTTCACTTGGATTTACTTTCCTGAAAGTCCCTCATCCCAGTAAGCTGGTTGGCCTCGCGGGCAGCTCAACTCACCCGCAGAACATGAGGATGTTGTACACAGCAGGGTCGTCCGGGAAGGGTGCCATCTGCTGCAGACACAGCTGCTCACAGCCACCGTTGAAGCCATCAGAGCAGTCCACCCCGATGTGGCGGTCATAGCAACCAGAGCTGTCCTTCATGGGGCTGAGTCCGGAGGGGCACTGGCACAATCAGAAAGCATCCACACAGGTGGGTGAACCCGGGACCTGGGTTCTCTGGGAACCAGAGTGTAACCACTGATGCCTACTTTTAGCATTCAGCCTTGAAACCATCAACATTGGTAAGTAGTGCACGAGTTTCCCACTATGCTGGACCCCCTATAAAAGAAAGTGGCCTTTTTTGACATCTTGCTTCTTCTCTCTGGGCACAGATCACACACATTTGCATTAAAGCTGATTCCTCCAACAGGCTGGAAGGGAGCATTGCAGCAAAACAGGGCCGAGGCGTGCTGGCCTCCCAGTTGGGCCTCAGGCGGGTAGGAGAGTGGAAGTGATGGGCCTGAATTAAAATGCATTAGAAGAGACTCCTTTGGGCTAGGGGAAGGGGGTGCTGCTGTTTGGACTTAGGATTAATAGGACTTTATTTTTGACGTCGAAAGCACTTTGTCAACATTGGTACCAGATGGCAGTGTTGGAGAAAGTGGACTGAGCCAGGGCTGCCAGCCGGAAGCAGGAAGTGGACTTTCTCTGTGACCTTGGACGGAGCCACGCTCTCCTAGTGAGAGTGGCGGTACCCATGACCTTCCCACCTCAAGGATGCCCTGAGGAAGATGCACAGACAAGGGTACCTGCTACCTGAGCACCCACAGGTGCCATACTTGGGTTTGGGCTTTATCCCAGTTCTCTGGACACTCAGTGTAAAACACTGAGCTTTTCTGTACCACCACGTCCTCAATAAACTACCCAAGAATGACAGCAGAGGAGATAATGCAGGAAGAAATAATCAGTCAGGTCCCAGGCAAGATGAAAAAGCTTGGTGAGCAGTAGGGACACTCACAGGGGATCCACGATGAGCCAGGCAGTGTCTAATATTCCTGTGTCTTACTCACGTAACCCTCACAGCATCCCGTAAGATAAGCAGTCTGATCATCCTCACTTTACACGTGAAGAAACGGGGGCACAGAAAGCTTAACCTCCCTAACATCACATGGCTGATCATGGCAGGACCACACCTGAAACCTTGGCAGGCTGCACCATCACCAGCTCACAGCACAATCAGGCTCTCCCACAACAGTCACTGTTGACTGAACACTTACTAGGAGACAGGCGCTATGCTATGTGCTTTAGGTATTTCATCTCACAGCACCCTGTATTATCCTCATTTAATAGACCTGAAAACTATTAACATTGCCAATTAATGCATGAACTTCTTACTGCACTGGATTCCATCTAAAAGCCAATGAATATTTTTTGCCATCCTGCTTCTTCTGTCTATGCAAAAGATACTCTACGTTTACATTACCGCTGATCCTTTCCAACAGGCTGGAAGGGGAAAGATAACTTGCCCAGGGTCCAGCAGCTTATATGGGGCACAGCTGGGGGTCTGTCTAGATCTGACCTGATTTTAGTGACTGCTATACACCTACTGTCAGGTAGCTAAAACACTCCTCCAAAAGTAAAACCAAACAACAAAAAAAGCCTTTTAAAACTCGGTAGAGGGCTTCCCTGGTGGCGCAATGGTTGAGAGTCCGCCTGCCGATGCAGGGGACATGGGTTCGTGCCCCGGTCCGGGAGGATCCCACATGCCGCGGAGCGGCTGGGCCCGTGAGCCATGGCTGCTGTGCCTGCGTGTCCAGAGCCTGTGCTCCGCAATGGGAGAGGCCACAACAGTGAGAGGCCCGCGTACCGCAAAAAAAAAAAACTCGGTAAACTCGGTAGAACCGTGTTAAACACCTCCTCTCCTGCCTGCTGCCTGGCTGGCTCTTGCTCCTGGTTGCTAAGCACCTTGGCCTAGTAGCCTGGAGCTGTCACAGGTGTACCTCTGAAAACCCACCTCCCCTCTCTCCATGCTTCCCAACTGAAGATCACAGCAGGATGGGCACTGTTTGCTGACACTAATTCTGCAATTTCCCAAACAAATGGCCCCCTCATGAGCCTGCCAGGCTCCCAGCATGGTCCATCCCCTTTCTCCCCAGGAAGCCAGGTGGAGTGCTGGAAGGTGACAGCATTTAAGAATGTTTCCAAGGGCTGCCTCATGCTGTACCCACCCAGATGTTTCAGATGATGGTAAACGAGCAAATGAGGTAGCTGAGGATTGCACCCCATGTTTCTTTAGCCCCCTCCACGCACCCACTTTCTTGGCCACCTAGCTGTTAGGCCAGATGTGTGACCAGAAGGGAGCTGGCTTCACCACTGTGAAGCTGCCCAGGCATGGACATGGTGGGTATTGAAACACAGAAGTTTGATTGGAATTAAATGGGCTGCACTGGTTGCCATGAGTTCTTTTTTCCTCCTATAAAGCTTGAGAAGAGCCATCAAAGCAGAGACAAAGCCAGTGCTCCTGTTATTCCCACCTCGCGTGGTTTCAACCCTGGTACCACCTAGCTATCTCAGTCACTAGCCAGGACTCCCCATCTTCTCAACCACCTGCTTTCTTTTCAGAATGCCCCATCAAGCGTGATGTTTGACAAAGACGTCACCAAATGAAACCCGAGCAGACTTTGTTCCAGAATCCCCAAACCTGGCACATCCACATCTTGTCTGGCCCTGGTGTCTAGATAACCATCACTGTGCCAGATTGGACCACCTGATGTTTACACTTTCATAGGAGATTTGGAAAGAAGACAGCTGCCTTGTCCAAGTTGGATTTCTTTTCTCATAAGTAAAGCTAAAAATAATAATAACAGCTATTGGGAATTAAGCAATTCCATGTGCAGGACAACCTACATAAAGTATCTTCAATCTCACAATTAGACTTTTCCCCCCTTATTTTATAAATGAACAGACTTAGACTCGGAAAGATTAGTAGTAACTTGTTTAAGATCACAGAGGTGGAAAATGGCAGAATCAGAATTTGGACCTAGTTCTATCTGACCCCAGTGTTCATTTGTGTCCCTTCCAGTCTGGCATACTGCTTCTCAAGTGTGAGAAAAGCTGGATCTTTGGAATTGCTAAAGAATAAAGTCAATGTGTCAACGAAAGCAATCCCATAGATTTGTTGTTTGTTTGTTCAACTGTCTTAGGCAATTCCTTGAGTACATTCTGGAATCAATTATGGATTTCTAGATCCAGCCTAATATTCTCTCTCTCCCCTTCTCTTCACACACACACACACACACACACACACACACACACACACACACACACACACACACACACACCGTATTATGGGTGCATATATTTATAGGACAAAACACTGCAAACTGTCCACAGCAATGACCTTGAAGGCAAGACAAGATCCTCAATCACTAAAAAAGATGCAATTATCTATACTGCACTGTAACTTACTTGGGCTGCAGTTCAGAGTAAAACATTTTTGAAAGATTTCAAAAAAAGGAAGCTGAAACCAAAAATAGTTTTCTTCTTAACCCTTGCTGAACCAGAACTCCCATCCCCAAGGAGTCTAATCAATCAAGTTTCCCACAGTATAAATTTGCTTTTGTTTTTGCCTGAATGTTTCATGTGCTGTTATAGTCACATTTTGAGCTCCTCAAAATCTATATCTAAACACAAAGACACTATAGGCTCCAAATCATGGCCTCTTCCTACAAGTATTTGCAGCCAGAGACCAGTTGTCAGGAGAGAAATCCGGCCTCCAGGAGGACCTTGTATTTTCCCTCTGCAAGTGCTGGCCATTCTCTTCTCCCGGCTTGTGGACAATCCCTTCACTTCTTCCTTAAAAGAGAACTGTTTGCTCAGGATTGAGCCCCAAAGTCAGACAGTAACCCCTCTTTGCATAGGTTACACTTAGCAGTCCCAGGAAGAAAACTCCATTTATTATGGCAACAACCCTCCCCCATCAAGAAAGTCTAATAAATGAGCTCATATTTCAGTGACCCCTAAAATACACAAGGTTAATCATCTTTCATGTGATGCTCATGGCTTCTTGACTTATCACTGGTCTAAAGCATAATGTGCTAATGAGATTTAAATGATTCTCCCCATTCGATTCCTTTTCTTCACTGTCTTTCCCCTCTGTTTCTACCAATGATTTTTGGTTGATTAATTACTTTGGAGTCTAGTCAAATCTTACTCAGCCTGAGACACACACACCTCAGTTCCAGATTATGAGGTGGAGGCTCTGTTGGCAGATGAATATGACTGATGGACACAGGAGTGTATTCAGGGCCCCTGGGAGAAGAAGAACAACTTTCTGCAGCTAAGCCTGCCTTGGCTTACCTGGATGATTCATAAGACATGCAACCATAATTCCTACTCGAAATAGGTTCTTTTTTACAACATGGCAGTCTTATTCTTTTCATAAATAATGATTTCCCCAGCTGTGTGACGGGCTTTGACATGTAAGCCCAAGCCATGCAGGAGCAAGGGGGAAAAGTCTGATGGAATTCAGTTTATATCTCAGCTTCCTGCCCCCACTTCTCTGCAAGCTTCTGAGGCATAGCCTTCAGCTTACTGTCCTACAGAGAGAACGAGAGACGGTCATCTGTAACGGTCTCCACACATCTGCGCTCCAGTAGAGGTGAAATGACACATTCTGTGGGAAACCATTGTGGACAGCAAGTGGACAGCAGGGCGGCAGGGTCGCGGGGTAATTCAGTGCTCATTAGAGCATAATGCTCTGGCAAGGAAGGTCATGTGTTCAATACATGAGAGAGCAGGACAGCAGACCTCTCGCCTTCCAAGGCCACGTCTGCTCACCTAAGGATGTGCAGACACCTCACAAAGCAGAAGGCATTTTGTGGGGGTCACTGTCAGGATGAGTGTGAAGATAATGAAGAAGCATTAGAGCATAGGCTTTCCATTTTTATAATTTTTTTAAAAATAGTTTTATAGTGTTGGAAATCATTTTCAAACTTCAAATACAGTTTTATATTAAACCTCAATAGGTAGGCTTGGTAAGAATCAGGATGCTCTGGTTAAAGCTGGGAGAGAGGAGACTAGAGACCTACCCACCAAGCCTGCTCCACTTCCCACTGCTGTCTCCCACTGATGGCACCAAGGATGTCTGCAACATAATCCCTGGAACCTGTGACAAAAGGGGCTTTGCAGATCAAGTTAAGGCTCTTGAGATGAGGAGATGATCCTGGGTTAACCAGGTGAGCTCAATGTAATCACAAGACTCCTTAAAAGTGGAAGAGGGAGGACAGAAGAGAAGAGACAGAAGATGTCCTACAGAAGAATTGTCAGGAAAATGCCATGTAGCTGGCTTGAAAGATGGAGGAAGGGGCCCATGAGCCCAAAAATGCGGGCAACCTCTAGAAGCTGGAAAAGACCAGGAACAGAGCCTCTAGAAAGGAATGCAGCCCTGCCGACACCTTCATTTTAGCCCAGGGACACGGAATTGGATTCTCACCTATTGAGCTGTAAGATAATAAAATGGCTGTTGTTTTAGGCCATCAAACCTGTGGAAATTTGTTACAGCAGCCATAGGTCACTAACACATGGACTCTGCGGGACCCCCTGGGGCTCCACAGAACAGAGAACGGCACCCTGTGCTGTGCAGGTGGGAACCACTGCCCCGACCCCGGCACAGTAAGGACAATGGGTAGGAGTAAGACCTGTTGTCCGTGGGGGTTGGGGCGGGGGCGGACCTCTGCTCCAGGAATCATCCAAACGTTCAGCAGTCCCGCCGTTGGAGAGTGGTCTGTCTGGTTTGGAATGGAGTGACTGAGGCTGGTACAGGGCTATGCCTTTCACGGGTATTTGTTTCCTGTCCCCAGAGACTACATAAACAACAGGGCAATTAATTGGGTAGCAATTAACCCTGTGGGAGTCCATGCATAACAGAGAGATGTGCCCTGCCTTCCTAGAAAGAAGGAAGGTTGAGCAGCTCATGTTGACCAAGCCCACCTGTCTGGCTTGAACTCAGTCAGGAAAATAGGCGGTCGAACCTGTCTCTTCCTGCATCTCTGTCCCTTTCCCAGGTTCATTAAGGGCCAGCGTGCTCTGAGTGCCTCCTCTCCTTCTTTCATAAGCCTATGCCTTTCCAGGGAAGCCTTTCAGTTCAACACTCAGAGAACTGAATGTCAGGGTTGATGTGGATGGAAGGAGGAAGGCAGCCCGATTCTCTCCACACTGCAGGTGCTGCAGCTGATGCCCTTGTCCCTGGTCCTCCTCCAGATGACACGGAACCCCTGGGCTAACACACCAAGGCTGCGGGATGGTACTGATGCCCAGTGGAATCAGATCAGGCTCAACGTCAAGTTTTTCTCAGTAGGGTCACAAGGTTATGAGGTGGCCCATCAGCTCTCAAGCCCCAGTCCTCCTGCCTCGGGGATCCCGTGCTTCACAGCCAATGAGAAACAGTCAGTTGGATGGGCCTGGCCCCCTTCTCCCTCCAAGAGCCACATGGGCCAGTGACTTCAAAGTCTTATGCTAATGCCAAGTGCTGGTATAATTGGGTGACTTCTGCAGTGGCTCCGATTCGCAAATGCAGTGGCCTTATTGCAAATGCATATTCATCGGAACTATTCCTGCAAGCTCCCTCTCACGGATCACAATCTTAAAAGTACAAAAATACATCAGCACGGCAATATGTCAACTAAAAGGGGCTGGGATCACCAACAGAAGGCAAACCCTGAGTGGCTCAGAGAAAGGGCAGAGAAGTGGGAAGAGATGGGGAATATATCCATGTGCACGTGTGTGAATGTGTGGGCATGCTCAAACTCGTATGAGGGTGGTAGGGGAGGGATGTTTACATGTGTGCACACACAGTGTTCCAGTATTTATAATGACCCACCCGAGAGAGCAGCAAGGAAGGAAAGGTTAAAATCTGGATGAAGAAATGCAGGCTGAATAGTTTTTAAAAAATGTATCTCAGCTGGGAACTCCATTAGACAGTGAAATTGTCTCCTGAGGGAGCCAGTTGGGAAGCTCATTGCTTAAGACATCTGAAAGCAGACTAGCTACAGGGAGGGGAGCACCCGGGACATCGACTTACCTCCTGGCTGCCTCTGGAAGACACGACCTAAAGAGCACTTTTCTTTGTGTTTTCCTGGTAGTCCTCTCTGTTCTGCCTTCCCTTCCTTTTGATGGACCGGTCCTCTGCCTCCCTGCCCCTCAGCCCTCTCTCTTTCCGTTTTCTTTTCTTTCTCTTCTGTCCCTTCTCAGAGGAATCAGCCTCCTGCCAACCGCTGCCCAATCTGTGAAAGTCTGGGGAGGCCTTTGGGCTGAGAGAGTCGCGCTCTGGACCCAGGTACGAATCCATCTTTGATGGAGAATAGCTCCCTGGACAGGTGCTCAGAGACAGGGAAGTAGGGGGTGTGAAAGATGGAATTGGCCCCAGCATCCTCACAGCTTGCCCCTGCTCTGGGCCCCTTTACAAGAGCACAGCTGTCAGACTGGGAAGCAAGATGAGGCTCCATATCCTCTCCAGAGCTGGAAGCTCCCAGCTCTGACCGGAAACCCTGCATAACAACGTGTCTCAGTGAATCACCTCTTCCTCTCTTTCATGCCAACTTTGTGTATGGCTTTCCTGTCTTTCTTCTCTGCCCTGTTCCCTCTCCTCTCTGTCAGGATTGCATCATTCCGCCCTCAAAAGAAGGGAAGGCTGAAACCTGACAATAGTGTTGATGGGCATGAAAATGACTAATATAAAGGCACCAGGAGCTGAAGCCTTGCCCATCTGCTCCTGCCTCCATTTACCTGCGTGGGTCCATCAATCTTCATATCCATGGCATGGGAGATAGCCTGGTCCACTCTAACCCAAATAGTCTTTCTAGTTCATAGCATCACATAGTTTACACGTAGCAAAAGTCCATATGGCCGATAAAGTAGAAAACCACATTTGGGGAAGCAGGGCTTCATTGCTATGGTCTCAAAGAGGACATATTTCTATTTTTTCTCTACCATTCCTGGCCTAACTTACTTCTTTCATCATTCTGGCCTTAGGTATGTGTCTTCTCAAATTTCCTACTATACTCAATGTAATTTGACTCTTGACAAAGGTAGGTTTCTTCTAGAATTTCCTACTATAGTAACTGCAGTCTATTTCCTACTAGAGTCAATATTATACTATTAAGCAGTTACTTGGTTCTCAACTTGTTTGAGGGGATCCCTCACCAACTAGGGTGCAAGACTGGCAAGTAAGAGCCATGCTATATAGTTCATGATATTTTCCTAGGATAGTTATACTACACACAATAGGTGCTCCATAAATACCTCTTGATTAAATGACTGGTGATTAGCTCCTCATCTCTGTCAAAAGAAAATTCATAATGTAGACTAGACGGTAGTTACAACTAGGGAGGAATCAATCTTGACCCTCTCTTTTACTCACAGTATGCTTTCAACTCTATCTGCATTGTGTCTTATCCTGTGGCCCCTCTTCCTGAAATTACAAGCTCGACAGGGCAGACATACCACGCAACCAGTGGAGTCCAGCTTGCGATCTGAGATGCAGCGGAAGTTCTTACTGCAGCCCCCATTATCCTTGCTGCAATCACGGACTGGTCCAAAGGAATCTAAGAGGACCTCCAGGCTGTCAAAGGAGGATGAGGTCATCAGCTCCTCTCTGTGGGGAGAAAGAGCAGGAAGTAGGAGGAGGCCAGGGGATGCCAGGTGCAACAGGTAGCCTCACATTCCACGTTGCTGTCTGGCCAACCGGATCATGTCTTACTCTCTCTTACAAATATTAAAGATCAACCATACTCTGAGCCTTGAACTAACAAATTATGGACATTCTCCATCTCTGGGAAATAAGCCAAGGCTGTAACTCCTGGTCAGAGAAGAAGGTCTCAACTCAGGCAAGGAAATTAACATTTTATTGCCTGTCAGTCCTGAGGGTCTGTGGGAAGTGCTTATAAACTTTAATTTTATGTCCTCTCTCGGTGCGTGAGACTTGGGGTGTGCAATATTGACCCAGATAGTGTAGATCCTGGCACTGCATCTGGGGAGTTGGAAGGCAGCCTGCCAACTTCTCCTTCCAGCTTGTCTTGATTCCCTTCCCAGCACCTTGGGCGTTCAGGTAGTTTCCCACTCAGCCTCCCAAACCCATTGTGGGCCTCAGCGTCCTGAGGCTGGACTCACCTGACCTCCACAGCATCCTCCATCACTGTCATGTCTGTCTTACACTTTGCTGATGGGTTGATGGCCAGTTCAGCTGGTGGAATCACAAAGCTCTTGCTGAGGGGCAACCACATGCCCTCCCCGAGGGTGTAGGTGAATCTGCAGAGACACCCAACACCAGCTGGTTATGACTGGCGGGATAAGCATCCACTGGAGGACCTGGCACTCTACCTCCAGCTGCCTCCTTCTTAACCCTCGTAGTCCTCTCCTAAAAGGAGAGCTTATTGTCATTTTATGGATAAGATGATCGAGTCTGAGGCAGGCAGAGAGGCCTACCTCTGCCCACGTGTCCAGCCGGTTGGAGAACTGATGATGGCACCCACTTGCCCGCTGTTAAAAGTGTCTCTTTTTTTTCATATCATAAGCAATCAAGTTCCAGTTTCCTTCAGATTTGAAACTGGGCTTCCCCGATCTTAAGTCAGATATAATTGGAAGCATTTTAATTGGAAAGATGTACTGGCCTCCCACCATTCCCATCCCCCACGTTGCACACCCACAGTGGTAGCGATGGTTTCTCTCTGTGCCTGGAGGAGCCCTACCAAGGAAAAGAAAGAAGAAAAGCTCCCTTTTTCTGGCTTCTTTGTGATGGGAGCAGAAATGACTGAAGCCAGGAGCCTCCTGGGAGGAAAGAAGAGGGATGAAGAAGGCAGGCCCAGATGTATTCTCCGCACTCCTACCCACACCCCGATCGAATGCCGCTAACCCTCAGGAGACAGGGAAGATTTTTCTTTTTTCTTATAACAAGGGCTAAAAGGAATAAAGGAATCAATCAGCATTTCACGGGAGAGCTTAAGGAAACCATGAGAGATGATTTGTTTATTTATTCATTCATTTTATTTCAAAGGCATTCAAATCCTCTGTGTTCACAGTCAAAAATAGTCTCTGGGATAAAAGCCAGCATGGGTGGGATAGCACGAGGCTGTGGCAGTCTGGCGTCCCCTTCCCACTTAAAGTACAGGGAGGAACAATGGAAGGATGCATACAATTAAATGGAACCAGCACCAGCTCCGTGAGCAAGCTGGTCACAGAGCACCACTTCAGACTCCCGCTCCTTTCCCCTAACCTGCAGACTCCCCTCTTCACTCCCCAGGTTGCCTGAGATTTTAGGAAACCAGACTGATGACATGAGATCTTTTATGAGACGTGCAGCCCTCTCCAGGATGCGGGCCACAGAGAATCCCCACTGACCAAGGCTCATGAGTTATAAGCAGCCAAGCCCTGTGATTTTCATCCACTCCCTGAACAAAAGACCTGGGCAACAGAGCAGCTGAAAGAAGAGAAAGCAAGCACCCAGGGGAGAGGCAAAACCACTGAGCAAGTGGGACATGGCCAGGATTGGGGATATTCCTCCCTCATTCCCATACTCTCAGTCCCCTACTTCCTGGACCTGTGGGGCAAACCTCTGCATTAAGCAGCATTGAAATAGCAGAGATTCTTTTTGCTCTGAAGGAGGCACTCGACTCTCCCTTCCCACAGGAATAGGAGGCTAGGGTGGGGCTAGGTCTGTGCAGGAGGGGTCTCCACCAGGTGAGGGAGAGCCATTACTAGGGGGACAGAAGAGGAAACCCACCACCCACTCTTCTGTGAAGCAGCTGGTGAAATTGAAGGCATGCCAGTTCCTTCACACACACACACACACACACACACACACACACACACACACACAATCACCTGGCAAGATTAAGGAGCCAATTCAGGGCAGGTGATTGCCCCAAGGTGCCTGGAACCTGGGACTTATGGAAGAATGTGGGTTGAAGGCAACAACATTTAAGTGAGTTTCATAATGGGCATTGTTAAGACAGGGAGACTCTAACAGGCAGGCTGGGGTGGGCACATCACTAATCTTACGCATAATACACTGTTTCAGAGAGGACATATGCAATATTGAATGGTACCAGGGAGAAGGCGGTTTATTTGGACATCGACGGGAGTTTTTGTTTTCTATTTCAGTTTTTAAATGACAAGTTTTGCATTGATGAACAGCAACAAATCGGTGACCTGTAGCTTATAATTTCTGTAACAGATTTTAGAAGACGGTTGGCAATTCTAGCATATTTTTTTTGGGAGAGACATCCATGTCCATCTATCTCACAGTTTTCCCTTCCTCCTCTGCATGCAGTAATCTTTCGAAAGGAAATGCAAACCACATCTTTCTCCAACTGACACTGTTTAAGGGCACCCAGACCCAAAGAACACAGTCCACATCTCCGAAGATGTCACACTTAAGCTTCTTTCACCAAGCCCTGCTTCAAACTCTGTGTTCCTACAATGCAATCTGACTGTAACTCCAAAAGTCGTCCTAATTTTCTCGCCTCTTTGCCTTTGCTCTTAATAGTCCTTCTTTCTGAATTTTCTTTCCTCTCTCCTTTGCCGCACTCCCACTCATTTTAAGACTCAGTTAAGGTCGCATCTCTTCCTGAAAGCCCTCCAGGGCCTTCATGCTCTTAGGCTGAGTAAGGGACTCCCTTCTGCATACGTGCACACGGTGCCTTGTCACCCATGAGATGTTGATCTGCACCCATCTTTTCATGTGTCCATCACCATTCATAAGAATGTGCTCTCTTGGTAGGCAGAGGATGGTTCTTTGTCATCTTTGTATCCCCACTGCCAAACATAATTTCTGACACAGGAATGTCACTCCATAAATATTTATTGACTGCTCGACAAGGAGATTTAGTTATGCTCTTTAGTTCGAACAGGCTGCTAGGGGAGATAATCTCAATTTTCCAATTTAAAGATAGAAATGGTGGTGAAAATTATTCTTCATTTAAAACAGGATATGGGTTAACCTCTGGGTTTGAATACATTTGATGTTTGAGATAGATCTGGCTTTGATAGGATAAAGAACTTCCTCAGAGCACAGAAACTTCTGAAATATGACACTCTACCAAGTTAACAAGAAAACCTTCACTCTCTGGTAGGGTCAAGGTGAAACCTTGTGAGGGAAGCAAAGTCAGGTGTGGGTAGAGACTAACCTTTATTGAGAACTTTCTAAAGGCAGGTGCTCTTGGAGTTGCCTCATTTATCCTCACAACAGCCCTCTGAGGTTAGTCATTTGGTTCCATTTTACCAAGCCATCAACCAACATTTTAAGAAGTTTTGCAACCTCCCCAAGGTCACCTCTCCATAAGTGGGAAGGAGGGGGGTTGGTCTGATTCTCAGAGTGTTGTTCAGAGCCGCTTTCCAGCCCATGTTGGCTCATGCCTATAAAATTCTAAAGTTTTCTTTTATCTGCAAAATCTACTGAGTGACTCCAAAAACTAAATATAGAACAAACTGTCAGAGGAAAGCTGCGTCCTAAAATCTCATCTATCCCTCATCCATGCAGATTTGGCAGGAACAGCTTCAAAAAGCCACCAAAGAGAAGTTGGGTGAATATCTGAAATGCTTTCCCAGGTTGGGCCTTCTCGCATGACAGCTGGTGGTGACCACTGCAGTTAATGGCTCAGCTGTGGGCTGAGTCCTGCACATGGCCCTTTTGAACTAGAGCTTGAAATTTCTGTCCAGAAGCAGGCGCTTGCCAGAAAGTACTGGACAGAAAAAGCCTGTGCTCTCATCGTGTCTTGGCATGAAATAGAATGTGGGAAAACTGATAAATGGCTCTTAGCCTGGCATCTCCACCCTTTCCTAGAGCAAGCCATGCCAGAATGAGGTATTATTCCAAAGGATGCAGGTACGCATTCGGGAGGAAGGTCTCTGAGAGGAAAATTTGGTCTGTACTCACCCCTGCCACGAGAGGGTCTAGTGGAATGGAGTGATCCTAGCTACCATAGAAAGAACATCTGCAGTATCAGGCTGAGTTGGGTGAGGAGACTCATTCTGGAGATTCAGGGTTCCCTTGGACCCTTTGAGTCTAGCTTGGACCCTTCCCAGGTTCTTTGGGATTACAGATTACCAAGGTTAGGTTAGGTATCAAGGTTTTTTCCTAATCTGGCTAGGAAATACCTGACATGATCATCTACAGATATTTATTGAAGACCAACTATGTTTAAAATGGTATGTTAGATATTAAATATTTAAAGCCATATAGGGTATTTCCCCACCCTTCAGGAAGACAACCATTTAATTGGAGAAGCAAATAGGCAAATTAAAAATCAACATGAAATAAATAATTGACAAATAAATATTAAAGCTAGTATATATACAAATTTGGAAGGAGGAAGTCATTGTGGATTGATGCAATGGATTGGAGAAGCTTCAGGCCAGTGTTTCTCAATCCTGGGTACAGATTAGAATTACTGTCGTGTTTTAAAAAACACTCATGCCGTGGTCCCACCTCCCAGAACTTTTGAATTAATTGGTTTATTCGGGGTAAGGTCAATGGTAAATTTTTTTTTTTTTTTTTTTTTTTGCCACACCAGACGGCATGTGGGATCCTAGTTCCCCAACCGGGGATTGAACTCATGGCCCCTGCCTTGGAAGCCCAGAGTCTTATCCACTCACTGGGGACTCTCATGGAGGGCCATGGTTGGAGAACAATTCTTAGATGAGACTGTAAATTCCTTGACGTCAGGGACTATCTTGGTCACATTTGTTTGGTCATATCTACATCATCTTGAACAGTACCTTGCAATAGTAGGTGCTCAATAGATGTTGAGTTTAGCTGAAACTGGGTCTAGACCATGGCAATGGGTCGTGTTTATAGTAGGAGAAGAATATGCATAGAGGAGAGAGTCTGAGCAGATGTGCAGGGAGGGAAATATGCAAGTTGTCAGGGGCAGTGGATCAGTTAGAAGGTAGATTTGACTATGAATGGAAGGTTCTATAGGAGAAGAGCAGCTTATTAAGAGGGAGTTGTACATTGACATTCAATTGTGGAAAGATTTGAATGGCAGAATTTAAATTTTATTCCACAGTCCATGGAAATATGCAGTGGCTTGGAATTTATCAAGACTCTAAATCATAAGTGAACAGAGTAGCAAGTAAATAGCCATTTAGTTCCTTTAAGAAATTGCAGTCACTGACCAAGTCATAGAATTTTCCAGACTGGCCACTGGCAGTTGGTTTACTCAGATCACAGAAGGGTCTCATTAAAATTCTTAGTACCTGAAATAAGGGGGTCATGACCTGGTGTTTTCATCTGAGAGACTAGTTACTGTTATGTTAAGGATTAAAATGATTAAACACTTATTGATTAACCCACTGGCTTCTGAGATAGTGGGTTTGACTGCATGGCTCAAACCACACATGTGATCCCCTCTGTAGTGATTGGGTATCACATCTAGTTGGTACTTAACAAACTTGAAAAGAACAAATGATGCTTGTGGGGATGGAAACACATTTTTTGAGCTGGTTCTACTCTAAAAGCAATTTCATTAAGGGCTTGGTTTTTCAAAGTGTTAGTTTCGGACCTTTAGGGGAGAGGGAACTTATCCATGTTAATAGAACTCCACCAGGCTCTCCATCTGCCTTATCTTTATCACCCTTCATAAGTTCCAACAGACCAGCAGCAGGAAAAAGGGAGAAGAAAGTTTGCCAAATAATAAATCATTGTTGGAAAGTTTAAATGCCCAAGTCATAGTCTAAAGAATATAGCTAACACCTCTTGCAGCACAAATCCTCAAAAGCAGCCTGTGGCCAATGTCATTAACATGACCCAGCCCATCCCCAGAGAGACATCGGGAGAGAAAAGGGCAAGGGCAGGCTCGGTGAGGAAGTGGTTCTGTGAATCTGCACTCTAGCTAGGAGCGTGCCTGAGGAGAGCACGGCAGTGGCAGAGCCCAGTGCATCCAAGGCAGCAGGAAGGAGCAGGAGAAGCTGAGGCAGAGAAGCCAGCTCAAGGAGGCAAATGCAGGAGCAAAATGAATGCCAAGGCCAGGACTGGCTGACCCCACAGAGGGTCTGGGGAAGGGGTTTGGAAAGACAGCAGTGAATAGGCGAGACCCCTCGCAGTGTATGAGTGCAGTGAAAAATAGGGAGCAAGTTTTCCATTCGCTCACCACTCCTCCAGTATGGCTATGCAGTAGCTTAATGCCTCCTTTGACATCAAACACTCGGGCAGGACTATTTACTTCTTCTCCCAGAGGGCTTGCTCATGAAGGGAGATGTATTCGTGTCCATACCTCCTGCACAGGCACAATCTCTGGCACTTAGTGGGTACTCAGTTCATGCACGTTAAGTGAAAAATAGATCGACAGACAGAATAAACGGATGATAAGATCTTAGCTTGGAAATAAACTTGTGTTCCAGCTAAGGGCTGGTGTGAATTAAACTTTATGAAAATCTCATAGTTCATGGCTGGCACCCAAATTCTTCCTCTGCTTGCTGACTTTTCTAATATGTACCATTCCCAGGTGTGTAGGTAGAAATTTGGGAGGGACTAGAAACGTCCAATTTGTTCAGGAGGGTGGTAGATTAAAGAAAATGATAATGAGGTATAGCTGAGAAAGGAGGGAGGCAGGGATGGGAGGGATTAATTTTGAAGAACTTAAGTCTTTATGAGGAAGGTGCAAATTAGATACAAAATGAAGAGGCAAAAACTAACATTAGTTGCTTGTTCTGTGCCAGTTTCTGTGCCAGGGGCTTTCCCTGCATTATCTCATATACTCCTCACAACAATAGAGCAAGGCATGTAATGAAGCTCTGTTTAACAAATGTGGAAACTGGAGGCTCCAAGAGGTTAAGCAAATGACTGGGGGTCACAGAGCAGGCAAGGAAGGAAGCCAGGACCCCAACAGAATCTGTCCGGCCTCAACATCCTCCATGTTGTCACTGGATGAAGGAGGGCAAGTGCTGCTGTTACTAGGAGGGCAGAATGACTAAAAGTGTTCCCCATTTTATAAATTACCACTAGGAAAGAAAGTTCAGCGGGAAGTGGGACATGGGGCTTGCAGAGATATATAAGCAAGTTCCCTAGACAACAACTTACCTGAATATTTTATCAGAAGGTTGTTCTCCCAAAACCAGGTCAAAGCCTCGCTGAAATATTGTATAAGGCCAAGGCCTGAAAGGAGAAATAGCATGCAATTAAAGTCAACCAACAAACACTCCCTGAATGTCTACTCTGTGCCAGTTACCATACCAGGTTCTGGAGACCCAAAGACAAAGAGGACATAGTCCCTCAAGAATCCCACTAAAGTGAGCTTACAAGACCTGGAATGCTGGAACCCAACCAAGAACAGGAGCAATGCAAAAATCACTGACCCACTAGGAAAGTGGAATTTAACAGACATGACAATTGGAACTCTGTACAGAGTAAAATTATAATAATATCCGTAAGATGTTATGGAAAAACCCAAACGAACTTTTTGGCCAACCAATAGATTTAACAGACACTTAGCTTTGCTTCACTAAAGAAAGAGAGGCAGTATTATTTCTTGGAAAGATGAAGCCTCTGGAATCAGACAGTTCTGGGTTCAAACTCTGTTCTGCTGTTGAGCCAACTGTCTACCTTTGAGCAGATTATTTGCCATGTTGAGTCTAATTTCATCACTTGTAAAAATAGATTTGCTAATAGCTGCTTCACAGACCACTGTGAAGGTGAAGCAAACCTTTTAGGCCAAGGTCACAGTTCATGCGGGGTCCTCAACATGCCCCCTTTCCCTCAAAATGACATGAAGGTTCTGGGTCTTTGACAGGTTCCAGATGGTTTCAATCATTATAATGTCACTCATTCAACCAGAAACAACTGAAATGGTATTTTTGAATAAGACTTAAATACGGGTCTCTCTAGTGAGCATCTGGACGTCACATGTACTTGAAAGTAACAAATCTATTCCTTTTCAATAGTATTTATCTCTTCACTAACCCAGATGTCCAAACCCAAAATTATTTACTCCTTCAAGCAAGATGTATAAAGCCCAGCCTTGTGCAGGTACTAGGTATTGTGCACATGGGGTGAACTGGGCCCTTGCTCTCATGGAACATACAGTCTCCAGTATAACCCAATCACACCAACCCAATAACCTAATTACTGAGGATTTTACTGCAGACATGCCTTTGGTTTTCAAGGACTACAAAAAGTCAGGAGAATATATCGACATAATTATTTGGGACTAAATCTAATACGAGGAATTGACCCAGTCAATGAGGGTGGTGTCACCAATAGAGAATATTTGGGGAAATTTAGGGCAGTTGCCCTTGAATGACACAATGATTGCAGGACATTACTGGCATTTAGAAGGCAGGTCTAGGAAGGCTAGAATAGGGCAGTGCTCAGAATAGCCTTGCACAACAAAAAAAATTCCATGTCCTGCAAACTTCTGAATGTCTTGCTGCACATTTATGTAGAAAAAACCTGCTTATAATTATTTGAGCCTAGATGCTAACTCCATTTACATACAAGCAACAAAACAGCTTGTACTGTTTCAATATAAGATGAATTGTCTAGGTGCATAACTACCATGTAAATTAAGAGAAGATTATACACTATTGTTTATAAATTTTACCAAGATTTGTTCATAATTTTGGAAAATCACATCATTGTCTACAATGCGGCTCATGGTCTTTGAATCACCAATACAGCATGTCTGTTTCAGTCTAATTGCTCTTACATATATCGTGTATTTTTTTTTTTTTTTTTTTTTTTGTGGTATGCGGGCCTCCCTCTGCTGTGGCCTCTCCCGTTGCGGAGCACAGGCTCCGGACGCGCAGGCTCAGCGGCCATGGCTCACGGGCCCAGGCGCTCCGCGGCATGCGGGATCCTCCCAGACCGGGGCGCGAACCCGGTTCCCCTGCATCGGCAGGCGGACGCGCAACCACTGCGCCACCAGGGAAGCCCTCATATATCGTGTATTGCATATTACTTTATATATTATATTTTGGTGAATCTACATCAGATGCAAATGTCTGTCAACGTTATTATTTCTTCCATTGTAATATTGCAGAGAATTTATACATTAAAATAGTTATATCATTATAAATTATATCTTAGCATTTCTTTTAATTACTATTAAGACATATATATTTATTTGTGTGTATTTAGATTTTATTATATATGAATTTCATTTAAGGATTATAAAAAAGGTTAAGTTTATTTGTCATAAGATAGGGTGTTGGGTCTGATAGGGTTGAGAACCACCAACTTAACCCAACCAGCTAACCAATTAACTACTTGAAGGAGTTCGTAGTTCCAAGGGGAGGCCAGTGGGACTCCCTAAGGGAGTGGCTGAGATGAATACATTGCTTTTTTATGCTCACTATTTATAAACACTTTATTCCTGGAATTCAATTTAGAAATACCCTGAGGCAACTAGCATTGGCTCCAAAAAGTACCCAAACACTGTACTATGAATAACCCCTACATCAAATAAATAGCCCGTGTGTTTTTCATGTTTGTTCTGTTCTGGGGTTTGAATCTGATTTTGTTTTGCTGAACAGTGAGTGGTGGCTTGTGAGCAGCTAAAACATATGCACTAATTCAAGAAAAAGACTAAAAATCAGGAGAAAAAAATGCCTTGTCTGATCCTAGACACCTAGAGAGGGCAATAAAAAAAGAAAAGGGAGCTGCAACTTAATCTCTCTTTTGGGCAAAATGACATCTTATTTACTATCAGTTTAATAATTTTAAATAACACACGTTTTGCCTTCAAGTCATCTCTAGTACTCAAAACGGGTGCAATGTGTAATTAGAGTTAATTCTTGGAGTGGTTCCTCGGTTGTTTGAAAATATATCTTGAGGAGCCAAAGTTTATGACAAGTGTTGATTACAATGTGAACAATTAACTGCATAGAATAACATAAATAAACCTGTATTCAGGCCATAGGTAGTGAATCAATAAGCCCAGAAACATTGATTAAGCAAGCACACATTGACATGTTGCTAGGTAGTCAGGTCAAAGAGACTTCCTGGGCTTCCCTGGTGGCGCAGTGGTTGAGAGTCCGCCTGCCGATGCAGGGGACGTGGGTTCGTGCCCCAGTCCGGGAGGATCCCACATGCGAGAGAGACTTCCTGCTCTCAAGAGGCCTGAGTGTTAAGAAAGCCAGCTCAGATGTGTGGTCTGGACTCTGCCCTGATCTCTGACACAGGCAGCAGGACCCAGTGGGTAGGACGTGGGTTCTGGAGCCAGCCTGACTATTCAAATTCCAGCTTAGCTAGCAATTGCTGTGGGACCTTGGGCAAGTCCCTTAATCATTCTGTGTCCCCATCTCCTCATCTGTGAAATGAGGCTGAGGGTAATAATTTTATCTACCTGGCAAGGTTGTTATAAGAAGGAGCTAGTTACTATGGTTAAAGTGTTCAGAACAGTGCCTGACATTCAGTAAGTGCCATGTAAGCATTTGTTAAATAAGTTAAATGTACTAGTTGCCTGAATCCAATATAAATACTATAAAAAGGAGATTCCCAAATTTCTAATGAGAAAGAGGTGTCTTCCACTAAGGTGCAAACACAATGCAACACCAGGCTTTAACTCAGATTGTAAATGTATCTGTGGCAGCTGGAGAGGAGATAACGATGAGTGTGGAAGACAACCCCCCTGCACCTCCCACCAGGGCCCACTTCACAGGGCAGGGACGCTGCATCACTGACATGAAATGCAGAGAGGAAGAGCACGTTGTGAAATGGCAAGGGAAGGTGGAGAGTCTGCGAACTGCTTCAGCAAAGGAGGAAAAAAGAATTGACTTATTTCCTTCCCACGAGTCAGGGATGATGTGTCAGGGAGATGGGGATTCTTATTTGATTTATTTAGCAAATATTTACGGAGGGCCTATTGTGTGTGAACTGTGGTACTAGGCAACAGGAGTCGGGATAAAGAGATTCTTGCTGTCGAAGGAATCTACAGTCTTTCTGAAGAAACATACATATGCCAGACAAATAGCAGAGGATGAGTAAAAGGGAGGAGGAATGGGATTGTCGGAGAAAAGCTAAGTGGTCGTGGCAGTGGCAGATCACTCATGCACATGGTGGAGACTTGGCCTCCCGCAGGCTCCAGCTGATGTCTTTACAGGCTCAGACCACAGAGAGACACTACTCCTCCTCATTAGGAAAAACTAATCCATGGAAGAACTGCTTGATCTATCTTAGATCAGATGAGGAACCTGGACCAGTCTCTGGGGCCCGGGAAGTAGAGGCATCCAAGTAGCTGGAACTCCCACTTGGTTTTCAGGACTAGAGTGGGGAGGAGGGTGAATGTCAAACAAAACAATCATTTCCACCTCAGCTTCCATCTGCTTGTGGTGGCAAGAGCATGGCCTCCATCAGGAGTGGGTGGCATTACCGAGCAGACTGTGCCAATGTTAGTTTCGTGGAAAGACCACCCATCAAGGAGCCCAAGGATGATAGTGTCAGGCCAAATGCTGGGCAGGAGACTGAACACCGCAGTTGGAAGGAAACGTCAGTCTTTTGACTCCAACTTAGGTAACGTGGTCTTGAATATTCTCTGTCCTGCTTGGGCAACCCAGTCACATGTTGGTTGAGGAAAACTAGCAGCATCAGAAGTCAGAATAGAGCTTGTTTGTTTGTTAATATCTTCAGTCTGACAAATCAACACCCTGAAGATTTTCCTCCTGTGTGGGGAGCAGATGGCCTAGATTCAGGGGCCTCACAGGCCAGCACCGGAACCATCTGGGATCCATTGCCTTGAGCAGGGACATAATCTGTGCCACAGAGGAGCCTCACTGTAACGGAAACACAGCAGCCAGCAGGACACACCTGCAAATTGTGTATGCTCAGAGCTATTAGTAATCTCTTATTTGCCTTTTCTTTTCGGTACCTGTCTCACACAATACCCTCAGTTTATGCAGAGTCTTCCTTAAGCACTGGCAATTTCTAAGCTTTCAGTTTCTCTCCTCAATTCTTGCTTCTCTTTCTCAAGACACATCAGCTGTCACAGTGTTGTTTCCTTTAGTTGTTGGGTTAGGCCAGAAGTTGGTTGTGGCCTTGACTTGACTTGATTTGACTGGTTGCTTGGGCATTCCTTCCACTGTGTACCCTAGACCCAACTGAGTGAGTGGAATCCTGCATGGCCAGCCTGATGGAATGATCCCTTCACACCGGCTCTCCCAGGGCAGAAAGGCACCACTTCTGCTCTGGACAAGAGTATTTTAAAATCTGCTTTTTGATTAAATGCTAGTCCCAGCTTTCCACCTAACAGTGGCACTTGGAAAGGGAACTCGGCAGTTTCTGGTCAGCATTGTCTGGTGATGGGCTTCCTTGTGGGGGACATAAGACTTATCACCTGGGGGTGAGTTGAGAAGGAAGAGATACAGATGATAGACAGATGACAGATAGATAGATAGATAGATATAAAATAGGTGGGGGGATAGAGAGTGTGAGAGAGAATACATGTATGTATGTATGTATGTATGCATGTATGTATGTGCAGACACAGTTCAGTGTGTCTGGGAGAGAATGTTTCAGCTGGAGGCAATGATGAAAAAGGCATTTCATGATGGGCTTTCGAAAACTAGGAGCTTCTTCTGAACTCATATATTCTTCCACCTATCGCTAAAGAGGTCATTTTACAAATGAAAATAATTTGTCCATAGTTAAATGAAAGCACATCCTTTTAAGCTTGCTTCTGGCCACACTAGGCTAAGTTTCTGGTGGAAGCATGGCTCCAAAGTTTCCCCCCAGCTAGTCACTATACTTTGGGGTCCGGGTACAGGATGCCATATCTATATGCAATGCGAGAGCTTTTGAGCAAATGTTCCTTTTCTTAACTAGGTAAATGCATCTGCAAGAAGAGGGCAGTGAAACAAAGAGAGAATAGAGTTTCATTTTATAAAAGCTTCTGAAAAAAGGTAGTTTCAGAGATATACAGGAGAAAAGGTAAAAGGAAAACTGGTAAAAATAAATTTTCCAGCTATGCAGTTGGCTAAAACATTCCACACCTCAATTTACCCTAATGATAAAATGAGGACATTATTATGTGCTACTGTCTTCACAATCAGCACCAGTTCTGGGAGGAATAAGTACTGGAATGGCTGATCCCTAGATTGTCTGGTAAACCTGTGGCTTTATCAGAAGTTAAATGATAAGAATAATGATGTCCAAAGTTTCTATAGGACACTTTAGGGCCCGAAGGCCTTGGCAGATGTTGTTTCTTTACCTGGATTTTTTCCCTCTCATTTACTTATTTAATTTATACTGTTCGTTAATTCTGGCCTAAAAATTACTTCCCAAAATAGACCTTCCCCTCCATACTAGGTTACATTCCCTTGTTATATAAAGCACCCTGCACTTTCCTTTATAGAATCTATAACTAATATGCTATATATTTAGTTAATATGTTCCCTTCATCATATATAAAGGACTCTGTCATCATCTTTGCCACATCCTCACTGTCCAACACAGAACCATCACATAGCAGGTACTCAGGAAAGAACTAGACCACACTGCAAATGAGGTTGCCGGATGGACAGATCTGGATTTGAGTCCTGGGTGAGGCAGTCCATTGCCTGGTAAGTCCCTCAATTTCTTTCAGTGTCTTCATCTATAAAATGTGGTTAAAGTACCTAGAGTTAAGCAAGCAGGTATATACTTTACACAGTGCCTGCCACACAGAACAAACTCAGCAAATATTAGTTATTGTCCATTATAATTAACATTCCCATTTAGTAAATAGAAATGCATTTCTAACTTTACATTTTAAAACTAAATCGTGATGACAGGCTGTATTTTACAAACTTGTGTTATCTTTAAGCGTGTAAATCTCATGTAAAGAAAAATTAAATATTGGTGTGATTTTATTCATTATTTACTGTCTATTAATAGGTAAACAAATTCATTTAGAAGTTTTTATGCAGAAAAGTAACATATTTGTCAGTAACTAGCAAAGCAGCCAGGAATGTGACTATGGAGCCAGACTCAGTAGGTTTAAAACCTGGCTCTGCCACTTACTAACCCCGTGTCCTTGGTTAAGGTCATTAATTCCTGCCATCAGACTATCCTATCCATTTCCTCCTTTTGCTCCAGTCATGCCAACACCACCCCACCCCCATCCACCCTCCACAGTTCAGAGCCTGGCTCACTTCAAATTTCTGGTGACTTCAGTAGCCACGAAGATGATCCTTTCAATTCTCAAAACACTCATTTCCTTGACTTTTCTCCTCAAATGATCCTGTCCCCACCCTCACTCCCATGCTCATAGACTAGATTACCAATATCTGCAACCCTTCCTTGGAAACAGTTTCAAGAATCCCAATATCTGACCGTCACCTCCTACCCTCCCAGTTCATTCCTCCTAAAGCCACAGAATATTTTCTATCCGCCTGAGCCTTAAAATCCATTCATCCAACCACCGTTTTATCGACCCTCACCCACCTCATGCACCCGCTTCCCTCTTTACTCAAATTAAATTCTGTGATCCATTATTGTAATCACCCTTTCATGTAACCTCAACTCTCTTGCCCTTCGTTGCTTCATCATACTTGTCTGAAACACTCTGACACTGGTTAAATTCTATGACCCCGTGGCTCCATTTCTGTGTTTGCACACATGAATGCCATTGGCAACCACACGGATTGGTCTCCCTTTAAATCCGACACCAGTGACCTCAAGTGGGCTCTGCATACTGCCTACCGATCAGAGTATATTTTCCTTGTCTGTTATCTCTCCCACTCTCAAGATCATTATCTCATAGCTTCTTCTTTCTCCTCACACCTCCAACATCTCCCCCCACATCCTTGCCCTCAGCTAATGATCTGCTTCCTACGTAATTGAGAAAACAGAGGCAGTCAGATTAAAAGCTTTCCTCACAACATCCATCCACCTACCTGCTCCTGTGCCCACTACTTGGCCCTCCTTCCAGTAATTAGGCAGGAACAGTTTTGTGCTCCTGTCTGGAATATGTCCATTCTAACTCACACTTTGACAACTACAGGCAATGGGATATAAGGAGAGGAGCCCTAGATGGAAGTTACAAGTTCAAATCCCCTTCTGCTATTATGACCTCAAGCAAGTAAGACTGCCCGAGAGCCTCTGTTTCTCCATATGCAGAATGAGAATCATGAGCTACAGCATACTCCACACAAACTTTACACTGTTGAACAAAGTGTGTATAAATAAATTTTAGATCCTTCATAATCTTTGATTTTTCATTTTTTAATCAACTTTATTTTTGCAGTTTTGCTCTATGTTTTGTGTATGTGTGCCTGTGTGTGCTTAACATGTTATCACATTTATAGAACAGTGAAAAACTGACACAGTCCCAGTCTCTCTGTGGCTCAGTTTTCTCACCTATAAAATGGGATAATAATAGTACCCACCTCATCAACTACACAGGATTAAATGACCTAATATCTGCAAAAACTAATAACCTTGGATATAGTTAAGTCCTGAATAAATTTGGTTGTTATTACACACATATTATTTGGAATGCTGGTTCTAAATCTTGAAAAGGGTTTTGCTCAAAGAAATTTTAGAAGTATATAAAATGATCTTGAAAATGACAGTAATAAACAAATGTTGTAACTTTTCCCCCCAAGTTTGGAATTCAGGGATACAACCTTGGCCTCCAAAAGTGGCAATGAAGACAAATACACACATTATGATGGTTAATTTTATATGTCAACTTGACTGGGCCACAGGGTCAGTCTAGATATTTGGTCAAACATTATTCTGGGTATGTCTGTGAGGGTGTTTGAATGAGATTAAGATTTAAATTGGTAGACTGAGTAAAGCAGATTGCCCTCCCTAATGTGGGTGGGTCACATTCAGTCAGCTGAAGACCTGAATAGAATAAGAAGGCTCACCCTCCCCCTGAGTAAGAGAATTCTTCCTGCCTGATGGTCTTCAAACTGAGACATCCACTTTTTCTGCCTTTGGACTCAACCTTAAACACTGACTTTTCTTGGGTCTTGAGCCTGTCAGCCTTCAGACTGGAGCTACATCATCAATTCTCCTGGGTCTCAGGCCTCTGGACTCATACCCAACTACACAACTGGGTCTCCTGGGTCTCCTGCTTGCTGACTGCAGATTTAGGGACTTTTCAGCTTCCATAATTGTATGAGCCAGTTCCTTAAAATACATCTTTCTTCATATTCTACATGCTATTGGTTTTGTTTCTCTGTAGAATGCTAATACAGCTACACACACACATGTACATACAAATACAGAATCCACACTTAACCTTTTTGTCAACACGAAGCATGTCAGAGAATTAGAGTGGTGAGGAAACATAACTGGCATGGACCCCAGTTAGGCAAGACACATTGTTACCTTGATCCCTGTCACCTGTCTTATGGGCAGAAAGGATAAGTGCCTGCTTCAGTAGACTCAAGGGGCATCCTAGAAGGCAGAGTCCATCTGTCCTCGGATGGGAAAGCTGGCCCAGGAACTTGCAGTTTCCCTGTATATTCTCGGATCAAGGATTATATAAAGCAGAAGGAAGAAATCTTGAGTGGGTCAGAAAAAGCTGGAAAGAGTAGCTGCCATTCACTGACCATTGACCACGTGCCAGGCAGTCACATGCTCAGTGCCACACACACATTGGCACACCCTTTCACTACCACATGGAGAGCCACACAGCTGTACAGTTATTATCCTCAGGTTGCAAAGGTAAACAAAGGTTCAGCATGGTTAAGTCAGTTGTCTAAGGTCACTCAACCAGCAAGGGCACTGGTGAGTGTTATCATGGATCACAGAGCCCATACTTTGCCCTACACCTTGCCTCCCTACACCCTGTATTAAAGTCACCTGTTTGTCTTCCTCTTTAAATGTCCTTGTACTGACATAGCTACTGAATCTACTTTATCCCTGCATCTCTCGTAAGTGCTATCTAGCAGAATGGTTCTCAAAGGTTGGGGTACATTAGATTCACACAACACATGGGCACAATAGTTCTCAAACTTTAGTTGCTCTCATCCACCTATCTAGGGTGCGGCCAAGCATCAGTATTTTTTAAATTAGGCAGCTGATTCTAAAGCTCACAATATGTTGAGAATTGCCGACCTAACATATGTCCACTCACACCCTCAGGCAATCTTTACAGATGAATTCGGTCTTCTATACAATATGATTGCCATAAAAATGGAAATTACAATCTAGCCTAAGGATTCACTGGAACCCATTTTTTAAATTTCTGAATAATAATGAGGGATGAAGCATATTGAGTTCCCTTCTGTCCCCTTTATTGATGAATTAAGATATCCCAAACTTCATTACAATTATATAAGATGTGCATTTGTTTTTTTTTATTGTCAGTCATTTAGATTTTAGTGAATCATTTTCATTAAAACAGTATTATACAGAATTGAGATTTTCATGTTTATAAATGCATCCACAGGTACAGATGTACCCCCATATATACATACATATATACATACGAGTGTCTGTGTACATGCCACACACACGCACACACACACACACACTCATTCACAAACTCACACACATTGCCATAGCTACTGCAACATTTCCTTTGGGGGCTGGGGCAGGGGTGAGCAGATGGCTGGTAGGGCTCACAATTACTCTCTGCCACCTCTCTTAACCCGGTGGCAGCTGCTGTGGACACTGAAAGCAGTTCTGCAGAACAGCTACTGACAGCAGGGCCCTTTGCAGACACCTCTGTGCCTTCAGTAGTTCATGTAAATCACCCCAGAAAAGCCTCACTGTGTCTCAGATTTTGTGGGTGGGCTCTGGAGTCAGATCTCCCTTTGAGTCCAAGGTCTGGATTTGAGTTCCTTGCCAGCTGTGTGAAACTGACCAGATATTTAACCTTTCCAAGTCTCTCTGTCTTTTCCTGTGAAATGGTGATAATAATAACTGACTGTTACTTACAGGACGACAGAAGAATAAATGAATGAATAAATACAGTTCCAGGACAATGACTGACATACAGTTGTTACTTTCTAAATGTAAGTTTCCTTCCCCCATTTTTCTCTGGACTCTGCATCTAAAGGCTCAGTTGATTTTCACCCAGGGCTAATGCAGCCAGGGTCTCAAGTTCAATCCTCCCGAAAGCTTGTTAGTCTCGCTTACTCCTGTCCATGGGCAAAGGCTGTACCAGGTATCCCTGGACACCCATCTTTGCTCACAAATGAACAGGATGCGAGCTTAGTGATGGATCTGTGCAAATCCATCCCTGCACAAGAAAAACAGCTCAACACCTACTCACTGCTGAGTGTGCCCTCCCCATAAAAGGAAGATGCAAACCTGGGACTCCCTCCTCCCCCACAGACGCACCCCTTCTATTCCAGCGAGAAGGTAGGAGAGTGAACAGAACTAACACAAGAAGAGAGTGACAGATGAGAGGCAGAGGATGTGCAGAAGAGACAGCTTCCTCCATTTCTATGATTTTATGTGAGGGGAAATTGACAATGTAAAAAAAAAACAGGGAACCAGGAGAGAATCACAATATCCCCCAAGGACTTGTATTTAGTATGAGTATAGTGCTTTTACCCTTTCCCCAAAGTCCTTTCCTATCTACTAAGTTGTTTCCATTTGTTATTTAGCAAGTTCACTATTAATTCAATCCCTCATTCATTTATATATTTACTTGAAAAATATTATTGCACTGCTAAACACTGTCAAGGGACAGAGAAATGATTAATACACATTCTCTGCCATCAAGGACTTCATTAATGTAGTGAGTCATTCCTCAAGCAGTTATTCTGCACCTCTGATGAGCCAGATGCAGTGGAGAGTGCTGGGACACAGGGGTGAAAGGCAGGTCCCTGTCTGGGATCATGGCCTAATGGCATAAGAATGATAAGTAAAAAATTCGTGGCATTTGGTTTGTCAGTTTTTATGATAAAGCAAGTAAGAAACATTATTTATTGTACATTTACTAGTAGTCAATGAGTCAAGTGTTTACATTTATTATTTTACTTAGTTCTCATAAAAACCCTGAGGCATAGGCATTATAGTATTTCCATTTGATAGATGGGGAGAGTGAGGCTTAGGAAAGTTAAATAACACTTGGCAGAGTCCAAGCTCCAGCCTAGCGCTCTCAGACGCCAAAGCCCTTGCCACGACCTCAGCGAGTACCATCCTCCCTGGTGCTGCAGAGGACAAAGGAGAGTTGCTGAGCTGCACTGGCTGGAAGGGTTAATGAGATGAGGACACATCTGAACTCCAAGGCAGAGATGAGGAGGTAGGATGGAAAAGGCTGAGTTTTAACTGTGAGCATCTGGCGAGATGTGGAGTAGGTAGCTAGACAAGCAGGGCTGGTATTTTAAAAAGAGGGAAGTACACAGGGAGAATGGGAGTGAAAACAGAGGCCATGGGAGGAGGAGAGATAGTGATAACGGGATGACTGATCAATCATTTACTATCCCCGTTTACCTCTATTTCACAGATAAGATCACTGAAGCTCAGAGAGGTTACATTGCCAAAAATGACACAGAAGATAGATGAAGTACGATCACTCATTCATTCACTCATTCATCCATTTATTCAGCACATATGTACTCAGCAGCCGGCACGGGGCCAAGTTCTGTGTTCTGGGGATACAGAGGTGAACAAAAGCAAAGATGGTGAGGATCTGCGTCATGAGTTCATACTAATGAATATACGATCATTAGTGATGTGAGTGCTCCGAAGAAAGGAGTGTGGTCCTTGGGTGTTTATGGTCAAGGAGAGCCTGTCTGAGAAGGTGAGGGTTAAGCCCTGGGTGAGGCAATCTTTACATACAAATCTGATCCTGTCATTCTCATCCTTTAAATTCCTGTCCTGCCCTCAAAGCTCCCCTGCGTGACCTGACCCCTGCCTACCTCACCAACTTCGTGCACAGCTTCTCTCCCTGCTTGCTGTGCCAGAGTCATGAGCTTGACAGTTCCTACAGGGGGCCAGGGCTTTTCTCCTCCCCAGGACCAACCAGGATATGCTAGCCCTACAAAGCCTTACTCCTCATTCTGATCTGGCTGGTGCTTCCTCATCTCTTAGTTTCAAGTAAAATACAGCTTCAGAGACTTCAGATTTTAAGTTACCCATCTCCTCCCCTCACTTTAGTCACTCTTGGTTAACCCTCTCTTTTCCTTCCCTGAACTTTTCACAACATGTAAGTACTTTGTGATGTGTTTGTTTTCTTGTTTGTTCTAGTGCCTTCCTCATTAGAGTGTTTACCCCTTGAGGGCAGGAGCCCTGTGAGTCTTTTCCTCATGGTATCTGCAACTCTTAGCAGAACCCAACACACAGTAAACCCTCAAGAAAAAAACTTTAATGAATGATTTTGGTAATTATAAATAAGCAAGCATGTGTGTGTGTGGGGGGGTGTCTGTGTGTGGAAGAGAGGAATAGAAAGAGAGATTGCCAAGCTGAGTTTAAAGTTTCAGGTAATAATTAAAACACTAGCATCAAGTCTTCATGAAGAAATTAACTGACAATAAAAGCAAAGATAAAATATGTTGATATTTTCCTTATGAAATTTAGGTAGTGAAAGTAAATGAGAAAAATCATAGGGAGAGATAATAGGGTCAAGGGATCATTTGACATTTGAATAAGGGATAGGTGTCTGGGTATAATAGTATATGCAAGAAATAGTCATCTGGGGAGCAAGGCTGTCTAGAAAGTAAGAAGAGCTGGAATGACGAATTAAGGTGGGGAATTTAGCTTTGGCACTGAGATGAACACATCCATTTCAAAGACAGGAGTGAGAGAGGGTAAAGATGAGGAGAGACTAAAAGTAAGATGGAAGGAAGGAAAAGGAGTCTGTGTTACACGGCTTAAGTTAGGGCTGAGGTTATGGGATGAGAGTCAGGGGCCAGGACAGAACTGGGTACTTGAGGAGAGTGAAAAGGTTTCTGGCCCATGACAAGAGATGGGAAGGAAGATTGTGATGCTACTGTGAGTCCCTGGTTGGAATTACAGAAAGAATACCCATGAGCAGGTTTCTACAGGATTCTCCCTAGCTCTAGGAAGCCCCAGAGCAGCAGAGAAGCAAATAGAAAGCTCTTATAAAGGTTGGAAGGGGCCAGGGAGGAGTGGCAGAAAATACAAAGGACAAGGATTTGGGGGTGACTAAGAATGTATTTTTATAAATGGCTTTGCATGGCATCCAGGCTGGCTGGAGCCAGGAAAGAGACAATGGATTTGATGGATTTTGAAAAATGAAGTCAAAGAGTGGGGCAAAGAGTGGGGAGGCTGCAGTGGGGCAAGGAGAAGCTGGGAGGCTGTGGCAAACTTCAGAGCTCAAAAGCTTTCATGCCTGGATGCTTTTCAAATATAATGCCATCGAGGAGTGGCCTTGCTGGTAATCCCCTAATGTAGAGAAGAATTAGAAGAAACTGAGATGTCTGTTATAAGGACAATTAACATACATGTTTCTTTGTTCATGCAGTCAGCCAACAATTACTAAGGGTTTACTAGGTGTCAAATACCACATTCATCATTGGGGAAATAAAGTCAAGTAAGACACAGCCCTTTTCCAAAAGGACCCACGGCCTAATGAAAGAACCAGATAAATCAATGGATTATTATCATACTTGGTGATATGGGTGGAATTGTGTCCCCCACAAAAGTTATGTTAAAGCCCTAAGCCTCAGTTCTTCAAAATGTGACCTTATTTGGAAATTGGGTCCTTGCAGATGTAATTAGTTAACATGAGGTCATACTGGAGTAAAGTGGGTCCCTACTCCATTAAGACAGATGTTTTTATAAGAAGGTGACCCAGTGAAGACACAGACACACAGAGAGAACACCATGTAAAGAGAGAGGCAGAGATTGGAGTGATGCAGTTGCACATCAAGGAACATCTGTGGCTACTAGAAGCTGGAAGAGGCAAGCAAGGGATCTTCAGAGGGAGCATGACCCTGCCAACACATTGATTTCAGACTTCTGGCCTCCAGAACTATGAGACAATACATTTCTGCTGCATTGAGCCACCCAGTTTGGGGCATTTTATATGGCGGCCCTAGGAAATACACACACTTCTCTCAGTAAAATGTACTCAATGGAGGGATATTTGCAGTGTTATGGATCCACAGGGGAAAGGTATCCATACCTGGGGGCCAAAGAATGATTTGCAGAGAAGGTGGAAGAAACCCAATTTTGAAGGATCAATATGAATTGATTTGACAAAAATGTGGGGAAATGCAGTCCACAGGGGGACAAAGTCCTGCCTTCAGTCACAGAGATTAGCACAGCAGGTGGATCTCTTCCCCTGGAGCCCAGCAGCCAGGAGACAAGTCTGGAGATGAGGCCAGAGGTCAGGGCAGAACAGAGCCTGATAGGGAAGAACTTGGAATTTTATCCTGAAAGGTAGCGGAGTGCTGCTGAAGGAATTTAAGCAGGAGAGGCAGGAAGAGTGGTTAGCAGGCTCAGGGAGTAATCCCCATGAGAAATGAGAAAGGTGAGAATGAAGGAAGCAGCCAGAGGAGAGGGGACATTTCTAAGTGAGATTAAGAAAATAGAAATTAACAGGACACAGAGAGTGATTGGGTGTGAGGATGAGGAAGAGAGAGGAAGTGAGAATGAAATCCAGATTTCTGGCTTCAGTAGCCAGGAGGTGGCAGCTCCATTCACTGTGCTGGGCCATCTAAAAGAGGAAAAAGTTTAAATTAAGAGCTCAGTTTGGGATACACTGACTTTGAATTGTTCAAGCTGGGTAGGAATGAGGTCCTGAGAGGCAAAAAGGTGAAGATCCGTCCTATTTTGCTGCACCAAATAAAAAGAGTCTTGAGAAGTAGGAAGTTAGGAGGTAACTGGAAGGTCAGGTCAGCAGAAGGATGGAAGTGGCCTGAGTGCAGAGAATTCAATTTCAGTTGAACCTTGAACAGTGTGGGTGTTAGGGATGCTGACACTGCCCCTGCTCCGGGCCCTCTGTATCTGTGGCTCCTCCACGAGCTGCATCATACAGTACCGTGGTACCTACTATCGAAAAAAATTGGGGTATAAATGAACTTGCACAGTTCAAACCTATGTTGTTCAAGAGTCCACTGTATAAAAGGACTTACAGTGCCCCAAAGAAGTGTGAGGCAGTCTCTGCAAATTTCCTTCTCCAGGGGGCTGGCCAATGCACAGAAAAGTCCTGTAAGTTACGTAGGGTTGGTTATTAATTGATTTCTGTGAGGAAGCAATAAAAGGAAGACAGAAAACAAGATTCCAAAACCTTGGCTTTATCAACTGCACCTACTCTGGGAAGTAACGAAGGCCACGCAAACCTCAGGGTGAATACTTCAACGATCCCACTCAGTGACTGTTGATCAGCCTGCACCTAGCACAACAGTTGTTCTCAACCTTCAGTGTGCATCAGAACCCCCTGGCGGGCTCGCCAAAATGTGAACTGCTGGACCACACCTCAGAGTTTCCGATTCAGTAGGGTGGGCTGTCTGGGGTGGGCTGGAGAATGCACATTTCTAACAAGTTCGCAGGTGATACTGACGCTGCTGATCTGGGAATCACATTTTGAAACCTTGTACTAGTGGTATGAACCCTCACTGGGCATCAAAATCACCTGGGAGCTTTTAAACTATACCGAGGCCAGGTTCAACCCCCTGAGATGTCTGATTTCATGGGTTCGATATGGGGCATGGCCATGGGTGTGTTTTAATAGACTCAACAAGATCCTAATGTGCAGCCTGGGTAAGAGAACAATAGTCCTGCTTTTTTCCTGACACCCAGGCACACAGAGTTAGGAGACCTGGCCCAGGCCATAGGAGTTCACAGTCTAGAGGGAGAAGCATATACATGCACATTTTTATGTAATGTAAGAGAAGTGAGTAATGGAGGTTCAGAAAAGTACAATGCAAAGCTGAGGGGAAGAAGGGGAAAGCCACAGAGTTGATGACTGAGGTGGGACTTGGAAAGGGAGACTGGAAAAGAGAAGAGGTTTGACTTTCCAGGTAGGCCACTGGGGAGGTGGAGGGCAGCGGTGATGCTGCAGTGGATGAAGTTAGATGGTGACCGAGGGGGCTTTCCAGTGCAGGAAGGGGAGAGTGCCTAAGAATGTGGTTTGTTTGGATAATGCAAGTGGTTCAATGGGTCAGATGCACAAGGGCCACGGAAGTTAAAGCCTGGGATGAGGCTTTAACTGGGCTGGGCTGGTGGGTGGCAGGTCAAGAAGCGGCACACATGCCAGGCTGAGGCTCTGGGTCGCCCAGGGTCATGGGGAGCGTCTGAAGAACTCTCTGCAGTGGCCCTAGCTTTCTCACTGGGCTCCCTTGCCGGGCTCATAGTTACGGCCTCCCACTGAAAATCATGACAACTCCTCAAATTTTCTTGTTATTTTTCATGTAAAAGACAGATAGGAAAAAGCAATTCAGCTCCTCAGTCTTGTTAGACTCACAATAGATTTTGATCCCCTTTGCTTATTTATGGACCTATTTTTCCCAAATGTTCTTTTTCCCTGGTATATTTGTAAACACCATTTTTATTCCTCTTAATCCTTCTGGCAGCATTAACTCATTCTGTACTCACTGCCCTTATCTTTCCTATGAAAAATGTTCATAGACATGGTTAAAATTCAGATTTTTTTTTTCTTTGCTGTTGTCTCTCAAAACTTTCTCTGATTTGGGGTTTAGGGATGTTTTCTCTCACAGACCAGGTTTGCTGAAGGCAACTCACTCATCAGCTCAAGACATGTTCTCTGCCTTTTGCATCTCAGTGCCTTTGTGCTGCACACACGGGCCTCTTTCTCTCTCTCTCTCTCAAAGCCTTCAAAGTATTCACTCTGACCTTGGCCTTGGGCATAGTGGTCAAGCAGCCTCAGGCCTCTGGACTCGCAAAAGGTTTCAGATCCCCATGGCTGTCCCTCCTGCATCTCCCGCCAGCCTCAAATGCACTCCTACAAATGACAGCTGCTGGGCCTGCCACTCTAGGATTGTGCTGCTGTAGAATGTTCCAGATGGATCCTAATCCATACTGTCAAGCCCACTGCAAGTGGAGACTTCAGGATGTCCGGTGATTGTAAGGGCCCAGTCAGAGGCCAGATAGGGAAAGACAGCAGCAGAGGCTGTCCTCCTTACTCATTGATACCATGAAAGCTCTGCTATTTCTTGGCTCGTTTAGCATTCTCCAAGATGCGGCCTTTATTCTCCCTCCACACTGCTGGTCCAGGTGCCAGGAACAAAGGCCAGGCTCAGTGATTGCTCCGTGAAGGCAGCAAGGAGAAAGGAGTGTTCGAAAGTGCCCTTCTGCAGTGTTTGGCTTTTGATTTCCTCTCCCTCCAATTTAAGTGATGGGGGATGGTCAACATTGCTCTGGGGAGAAGGAAATGGGAGGACTTCACCTCCATTAAAACCATCCAGAAATGAAAATCATTGCCTGGTAGGTGGTGAGGTCACCATCACACTGAAGACCGAGAGGCCAGATCCTTTGGGAAATGTTGTCGAGATGATTACAGCCTCCAGGGAAAGGCTGGGCTTGAGGAGATCATAAACTCATAGGACTTTGAAACCACATCCCTCACTGCAAAGCCACTACCATGCGTCCACTGAGCCATTGTGAGCCTCAGCTCCCAAATTTTAGAGATTTCAGAGGATTCTGAGATGGTGTTAAGCATTCGACATTTTTCTTATTTGAATTAAAATCTGCTTCCTTCTCATCTGTACTTGTTAGTCTTGGGTCTGCCTTTCTGGGGCAAAACAGCACCAGTTTAAGTTTCTTGCTGCAGCTGTTACCATGTCCTCCCTTCACTTCTCCTGCTCTAGACTGAACACCTCCGGGCGCTTTACCCAGCCTACCAACTGGCTGACCAGCCTCTGGTCATTCTCATCTGACACTGTTCGGGTTGTCACTGAGCTGCCTAGACCTAAACCTTGAAATCTATGATTGACCAAACCAGGGTACCATAGAGCAGGATTCACACATGCCTCCACCCCACCCCGAACACTTTCCTGGACACCCTGATCCCACTGCTGTGCAAAACCACCTTGACATGGTGCAGGTAAGAGCTCTCACTCCCCATGAGTTTGGCACCTGGGGCAGATGCCGATGAGGACACCCACATTCTCATTACTATGCCGCTGCTGTTGAGGATGCTCTGGGGCACCACCCATATGCTTCTTCCTTCAGGACCCAGGCACTCATGCCCTAGGCATGCGAGTGTGGCTGCAGATGGACCTCAGCTGAGACCCTCTCTGGGAAGCTGCTTTGCCTAATGTAGGCCTCCCTCTTCAGGGCAGCCCACATCCAGTGACTGGTCCGTGTGGAGGGGGCAAAGCCCCGATCCCCTTGCCTCAATTTGGGACACCTCTGAAGAGCCGTCCCAGCCCCAGGATTCCCCTGGGACGGGCCGAGGCCTCCGTTGTCACTTCCAGGCAGATGACTTTCTCCCCCTGCCCTATCCGCTGCTCTCACTGCCTACCTCTGAGTTGCTGCTCCCAAGGAGAACTCCCCCAGCATGCAAATCCTGCCCCGGAGTCTGCATGGGGGAAAGCTGACCTGCTACAGGCTGCACACCCCTCCCCTCCACCCGGGCCTCAAGTCCAGCTTTCAGGCACTGGTGAGAAAGGATCTTTGTGCCCTCGCCTTCTGTAAGGTCTCATCTTCTGCCTCAAGTCTAGGGACTTTGGTGCTCTGAACACCTGTCCAGCCGAGAGAAATCACCTGCTCTGTGTGCACAACAGGCCCTCTCTCACTTTCCCCTCTGAGGGGTAAAAGAAGGCCTAGATAGCATGAAAAGTGACTTTTCCTGGGGCAAGGACATCTCAGAAAGCAAGACCCAGAGCCCCCCTCCATCATCCTGCAGAATCCTGTCCGCTTTCCCCACTGTTCTGCAGTGCTGCTCCACCCTGGGCTGCCCTGCTGCCCCTGCTTCCTCATGCTTCTCTCCTCACAGCCCGTCCTCACTTCCCCTGCTCCCAGTTCTCAAGATCACTGCAGCCTCTTGCTTCTGCTGTGTGTTCCTGCTCTCGACCGTCACACACCCGAGACACTTTGGCAGTTATAAAGGAACCGTAGCTGATCTACCAAGGAGTCTGGCCTGGATGGAGAGGATGAGAAGGCCCTTAGGCCATTAGGACGGCAGGATCCTGCTTTCATTATTGCCCTGTGCTGCTTGTTGATACCCAGCAGCTCCCTGGGACCAGCCCAAAGCCAAGGAAGCAGCTTGTGAGCGTTGATTTCTTCCGTGCACCTCATTCCTCTGCCCAAAGTTCCAGGTGCCAAGAAACCCTCTATCTGGACAGGTACTGACCACTCATCCACCCACCTGTCCTGTTGCGGTACAGTATTCAACCCATGTCCTCCATTAGCTGGGCTAATTTACTTCCATACTGCTATCTTGAGACCTAGCTATTTTATTGCCACAACACACACACACACACACACACACACACACACACACACACACACACACACACACACACACACACACACGGGTTTGTTTGTTTTTTTTTTTCTTTCCATGCAGGTCATCTTCTGAATAAAAGAGGATCTACCATGCCTGAGGGAGACAGCATTTTCCATTCTCACTGCAGAGGTGGACGACCCAACACTCACCTGGAATCCCTGATACACTCAGCCCGTGAGCAGAGAGTACCGGATGGCAAATTCCAGAGGCAGCAGTGGAGATCTGGTTCCCAGCACTGCCTCTGAAGCTGATGCTCAAACTTGCCCTTTTGTCCCTAGAAGGATTGTCTTCTTGTATACACGGCTTCCAGCTTATTTCATTTTCCCAGACTCATCTCCCACCCATTTGTCTTCACAATGTCTGCACTCTCCACAGACAGAATAACCAGGAAGACGACAGAACAGTTGCTAGGTACAAACAAGAAATAAAGACGATGCCGAACCACAGGAAAGGTGTTGTAATCACTTCATAAGATGAACACGAATTCACTACTTTAAAAATGTGGTAGAATGATAAACAATATTAACACCCAGACAAAGGCAACCATGGCCATTTTGACAGTTCAAACCATGTGTATCACGCCTGACTCAGGGACATTTCTATGTGTTCAGTGTATGGTGGCAGGGAGGAAGAGGGTAGCTGGGGGTAACACCTTAAAGGTGCAGAGATACCTAAAGAGATTCCCCAGCTGTTTGAGGTTAGAGTGAAGTAAAAATAGTTTGGAAGTGGGGAGAAGGCAATAGTTCAAAATGCCTATTTTCTAACCACTTCCATGTCCATTAAGCTATCAGGACAGATCCATTATTTTTTGTGTCACTCAGTACAGTCTCATGGTTAAGCACGTGAATTCAGGAGCCAGACCACCTGAGTTCAAAACTGGCTTGCCACTTATTAGCTGGGTGACCTTGAAAAAAATCACTTTACTCTGATCTAATTTCCTCATATGTAAAACGATAGTAACTATATTCCCCCTACAAGAGACTAATGATAAAATAGTACCCACCTCACAGGATTGTTGAAAAGATTAAATGAATTAATATATGGAAAGTACTTATAGTGGCAGGCACATGGCAAGCACAATGTAAGGGTTTGCTGTAACTATCATCATCATCCTTACCTGTTGTAACTACCTGTTAAATTGTTTCCAATACTGCTGGCTTCACCATAATCTAATGGGGGAAGGTGTTGACCCCTTTCCTGACTGGGTAATGTCCGGAGACAGTTTTGATTGTCACATCTGGGGGTAAGGGTGCTACATGTATGTAGTAGGTGGAGGTCAGAGATATTATTAAACATCCTGCAACACACAGGACAGCCCTCTGGCAACAAGGAATTACCCGGCCCCAAACGTCAACAGTGCTGAGGTTGAGAAACCCTGATCTAATGCAGGAATCATCAAACATTTTCTGTGGAGGGCCAGACAGTATATATTTTTGGCTTTGTAGCCATATGGTCCCTGTTATAACTACTCAACTCTGCCTTTGTAGCAGGAAAGCAGCCATGGACAATACACAAACAAATGAGTACCACTGTATTCCAATAAAACTTTACTTACAAAAACAGGTGGCAGGCCAGCTTTGGCTTGAGGGCAGTAGTTTGCAGGTCCCTGAGCTAATGCCCATTGTGCCTTCCTGAAATACCATCTTCATCACCCCCTCCCTTACTCAAAATACACTCTACCAGCTTCCCATTTCCTCCAGGTAAAACCCAGACTCCTTGTTGGGAATCCAAAGCCCCTGGCCACTGCCATACTTTCCCCACGTATCCTCCATGCCTATCCTATCAGGTTCCACAGCCCCATCACACCCATTATTTCCTGAACAGGCCGAGTGCTTTTCCTCCTCCTCCCCTGGACTCTGCCCATGGTCCCTTCCCCACTATGCACATCCTCTAATTCCTGGGCTCTTTCGTTCTCTTCCTCCCAAAAGGTGAGACTAATGGCATTGACAGCAGTGAGCAAGGATATTAGAGATTGTCCAAGGCTATGGATTGTCCAAGAGTAAGGCAAAAGCTTTGGGAGTAGAAAGGAACCACTGGGTTTGAGAGGCATTTCTGAGAAGAGCAAAGAGGATTTGGTGGCTAACAGGGTGTGTGTGAACGGGAGAAAGGAGAGGTAATTGTGGGGGATTTAGGGGTAGAATGGCCCCCAAGTTTCTCATCTGGGAGACTGAGTGATGGATGATGCTATTTACCCAGGCCAAAAACTGTGGGAGTTGGAGTCAGGTATCAGGGTGGGAATGGGTTTCGTGTTCAATTCTGGACAAGTTAATTTGAGATACTTGTAGGAAGTCCATGAGCAAATATCCAGAAAACAATTGGAAATGGAGGCCTGAAACCAAGAAGAGAGATTCGGGCAGGAGAGACAGATTTGGAAAACACAAGCACATAGATCATGTTTGAGACACTGGGAGAGGGAGGATCACCCAGGGAAAATGGACAGATGATCTAGTAACAGAAGGGAACCAAGGACCCTGCCAACACCTCTTCCTGGAGGTTTTGGCTTCCCTTTCAGATGCTTAAATGTTTGACCTTTGTCCAGGACAGTTTTAATGTGGGGAAAGCTGAAGGCCAAGGTTTCACTTCAGGTTATTTGCAAATTAATAGACATGAAAAGAAAATGAACTCTCATACCTAGGTATAGTAACAAAGCAATTTCCAAATTAATTTCCTACTCCTTCAAAATAACTTGGTTCTGGATATAAGCCTATATTCTCTCCAAACCTAAATGTTTTTGAGAGTCTCCAACTGATGTTACTTCTACCCATGGCTGTGAAGCTGGGAGGCAGCATCTATTCCTTGAAGGGACCTAAGAGTCACAGGCCCGTTTGCCTCTCTGCACTCTTCAAAGATATTTTGGTTTAAAGATTGTGGAAAATTTCCAGAGCTGTAGTTGATACTGATATGTATATTTATATGCCTGGCACCTAGTACCGGGTCATGGCCCTAAGCGCAAGGACAAGAAGAATGTCACTGATGAAGGAAATCAAGATGCAGCATTAAGATGTAGAGCCCAGATGCAACTCAGTGTTTACACAAATATACACATTCTTTTGTTTGTTCAGATGAGGCCAAAATGATTGATTTCATGTGTAAGGAACATTGGCTGGGATAGTTCCTCTTTTGTTAAAATTGCAAGGCTCTGAACAATGGGATTAGCATCATGTCTAAGCGTCTGCTATGTCTACAATTATTTGGGTTGACACTTCACCAACAGAGAGGTCTTAAGCACTTAATATGCTGAAACCCAGGGGTAAGGGGTATGCCTCTGATTTTGACTTTGCCCTGGCCCTCTGCGGAACTGAATCTGGGGAAGTAAAGTAGATTTGCCACTATTTTACTCACATAGAGTTTTAAGTGTGATGGGAGAAGAACACTTTGACAAGAAGGTTCCTTTTGATCTTTAGGATTTGTGTTACCTTCTGACTGACTCCAGGTTTAGGCATTCAATTCATTCTTATTTAGCAACTTTTCATCCAGCTGTCAAAGGCATTAGACCTAATCACTGCCACTCTCTTTAGAGAACAGTAACCTCTGCAAGGAGATATTTTTTTTCTCCTTTTCAATGGTGGGAAAAGAACCAGTTAAGCTTCATCCTGCAGAGGTACAATGGCCTCACGCACAAAACAAAAACCTAGCAACTCCATTAAACTTTTGCATTTGTTTCCTTAGAAAAATGAAATAGGGAAGATGATGTCAGCCACTCTGGGTCTTCGAGGTTCGTTCACTTTCTTTTTCTAAATCAAGGATGTGGGTGACCCCTTCCCTCCTGTTTATTTCTTCTCCCTTCCTGCAGAGCACAGGGAGAGGAGGAAGAAGAGAAAAGGAGAGAAGAGGTTAGCCAGGACCATGATTTTTGCCAGTAATGGAGGAATAATGGCTCATTCCAGGAAGACAGAGAAAATGGGCTAAATTAGAAAACATTTCACAATGCCGGCCTCAGTATCAAGTTGAGCCAAACTCAGTCCAGCACAGCGATTTCCCACCTCCCAACTGTGTCTGCTTGTGTTCACAGCTCCAATTATATCAGCCTGAGTGATTCTCCTAAAACTACTACTTCTCTTGTCCGCCTTCCCCTGCCCCCATCCTGAGCTCTCTCTGGCTCCACAGAGGGAGTTTTAATTGCCAGTGGATTCGGGCATCAGCCCCGCCTTCAGCTTTCTTGAGCTGCCTCTCTCCTCCAGCTTCTTTATTAAAAATGCTAATACTACCATTTTCTGTCTGGATTTCCAAAAAATGCAGTAGAAAGGATCTGAGGCTGGGGGGAACAGGAGCGGAGATGATCTTAACCAAGGAGGGGCTTTTTATCTGGCTGTCCCTCAACTGATGCTCACAGCCCAGAAAGCAGTGGAGGCGCAGCAGGGGGAGGGAGAAGAGGCTGCAATTTTTTTTTTTTCCTTTTAAAATTAAAACTCCCTTAAAAGAGAAAATGCTGTCTTGTAACTTTGGCATGGACTTTCAGCTTTTGTTCCCTTTGTCAGAGTGGCAAATTCGTTTCCTATTTTGGAAGAAGAGAGGCGAAGAGCAATGGCCTGGAAACCTGGAATGTGCCAGGTACCAGAGAAAGACGAGGAGGAAGATGGGCAGGAGAATAACTAGAGAGGAAAAAAAGCAAATCAAAAGTGGCCCTGAGGATGAGGGGGTAAAAAGAAGTAAAAGAAAAAAAAGCAATATGGAAAGAAGTACCTGGAATGGCTGGAAGTGAACAGGAAGGGAAAATATAGAAAGGGTAAAGAACACAGTAGAAGACACATGAAAAACGACAGCTGTTATTGCATGATCATTCTTTTGCTCTCTCCCTGTAGGCCAAAGGCTTTGCCGCCATAATGAATCTCAGTGTTGTTCCCCAAAGCCCCTCATTTCTCTGGGCTTTAGGTAATAAAGCATCTTCAACATTTTGGTCATGAAAACTGGAAAAGGATAATGGGTGGTTGTCCAAAGCTGGGAAGAGAGAGGAAATACGCAGAAGTAAGAGGCAGGAGACCAGATCCCCAGACTGAATTCTGTTACTAATCCACCGTGTGATTGGGCCAGATTGTGAGTTGGGCTGGATTCCTGTTGAAGCCTGTTTTAGCTCAGACAGTCTGAGATCTAATCTGCATCAGCTCTGTAGTAGAGCAGCTTTGTGGAGGCACATGGGCTTCAGAATCTGACAGTGTTGGGTTCAGATCTGCTCCACTGCTTACACGCCATTTGACCTTGTAGTCATTTACTTGATTCTTCTGACCCTTAGTGTCCTCAGAGGTAAACTTGAGAAAATATTGCCAACCTTACTGGGGACCTTACTGTACAAAGTAAACAGAAGTTCCCAAACTTGCCCAACTCACAGCACCCAAAGTGACTCCCCTAAGTCCAAAGAAAGATCTACTAGTTTCATTTATTAGTGGTCAGGTCCAAAGAACTTAATAAGTATTCACATCGTAACATCTTAGTAGTCATTTGAAAAAAACAATACCCATAAAATTGAAATACTTCGTGTGGTCTCTGTCGGATATCCCTGTGTTTCCCTTGACAACTTAAAATATCTCACAGCTCCCCTGTAAGAATGCTGTGGTGCCCCAAACTCTTCAGGGTGTAGTTGGGGAATCAGGAAAGTTAAGTGTAAGTAAAGTTACAGTAAGTACAGAGTAGGGACCCAACAAATGGCAGCTATTCTGCTACCAATTGGAACATTCCTTTAGCATCTAAACTGGACCTAGGAACATGAATTGAAGTTGATCTCATTCAGATTCATTGCTTCCTCATGTGTTAAATACAGGTCTGGAAGAGCTGGAAGAAAATGGGAGAAGTGAACTCCTGGGTTGAATACTGCATTTAAGAAAAAAACATATACCTTGAACATTGTGAAAGAGAGTTACAAAAATGACCTTGGAGAATGAGAATTCTACTTCCAAACTCATTAAGGACCCCAAGTTGGACCCAGTGGCTCCTGAAATGAAAAGTCTAGATGAGGATCAGAGATGATCCTTCTCAACTGTCTAGAATGAAATGGCAAAAGAAACTCGTGTCTCCCTTCTCTTTCCAGTGAGATTTGGCATCTCTTCTAAGATGATCTTTGTTGCAGTCCCTATCATCGGGTATTACTTTGGGGGTGGATACAGGAGTAGACAGACACTCAGAAGGTCAAGAAAAGTTCCTGTTACTCTCCCCTCTCAGAAAGTGACTACAGTGGAACTACCAACCATCTGGCACTATTTGTTCATTGATTCTGTTATTGATTTAATGTCTATTGAGCACTTACTGTGTGACTAAGAGGGCCTGGTGTCACAAACACAAAAACGACAAGACAAAAAAGGTACAGTCTCTGTCCTTAAGGAGTTTCCCACTGCTCGTACAGTCCAATGGGAAACCAGACCAGGGATTATACTGAATTGAGCTCAAGGAAGAATCTTTTAAATCTACTATAGCAGAGATGAGAAGCAGAACAAAAGCAAGTGTTTTGGGAAGGCTTTTTGGAATAGGAATTGGAGGTAAATAGGGGCAGGATAGTATTTACCCTTAACCCTCCCATCCCCCCAAATAAATCAAACTAAAAAAAAAAAAAAACATAAAGAAGCTAGTAACTCTCCCAGGAACACTCTCCTCTTAGAAAAGCACCTGCTATAAAATCTGGCTACGTCCATCTCACCAACACACACCTAGGCCTAACCTAGGTCAGTGGGGACCCCGTTAGCTTGACTTCTTTTCATGGTGATGGTCATCGTCCCACTTGTGTACTAATGTTCTGGTTATCAGTCAGTCCATTTCAGGACTACTCTATTTTCCTCTACTGGACCTAAGTCATTCGTCAGGATGCTTCCTTCTCATTCTTCTATTCATCTCAACTCATTCATTCATTCAACAGACTGTATTTATAGTCAGCCTCCAATTTTCCTACATTTAAATCTCTCGTATCCTGTGCTTCCTGCACATTATGCATTGACCTATGCTGAATGTAAATGTTCACCATAATTCTAACAGACTCCTCACTTCCTCACTTGAGGCTGACCCCTGTCAAAGCCTCACCTGGGTGGCAACAAGTGTGAGTGTGCGTGTGTGTGTGTGAGGGCAGTGGAAGCATAGGTTCCATACATTCTAATATTGTAGATTTTGAAGTTAACATCCCTGTCCATGAAAACCAGCAGATTGGAAAGAACCAGCAGATAAATTCTTCTCCATTCCTGCCTATCCTCTACCCCCATGGACTGTTCAGAGGTACAGATTTCCATAACGCTTCTCTATGCTACATCCTGTGTGTCCAAAAGCTGGTTTCTTCTAAAGCTTAGAAGTGACCAGCTTACTAGAAGTGGCCAGCTTACTAGTGCACTATCTTGCATTTGTTTTTCTTCTCTCTCTGCCTCAATTATCTTTTCCCCTCCCTCTTGCTACCCTGGGATTGTGCCTTCCTATAAATCTTTAGCACATATGCTTTGTTTCTAGGGTGCTCAAGCTAGGATGGTCTACATTCTTCAATTTCTTCAACTGCAAAGTGAGGGTATATAGTAATAGTACCTACTTCATAAAGTTGTGAGGATTAAATGAGTTAATACTAAGTGTTTTGAACAGTGCCTAGCATATAATAAGCCCTACATGATTGTTGACTATTATTATGCATCTCTTTTATCCAGGCCCTTAACACAATCCCAGAGACATGGAAGGTCATTGGTAAATGTTCTTCAAATGAATAAATTATGGATGTACCCTACTTTAGTGGCACTGGGAAGATTGATGAGTTAACTCAGAAAGGAACACTATGCCAAATATTAAATATAAATAAGCCAATTTCTCTTTTGTTCCTGGAGAGACCTAAGCACCAAGAAATACACTGAGAAAATCATGCAAAGGTTTGCAAAGAACTTGCATGTATAACTTCACATACAACCATTCACTTATTCATTCAACCAACATTTATTCAGTGCTTAATACTGAATGTGACAGGAAATGTTATAGGGTTACAAAGATGAATAAAACACAACCCTGAACTTGAGGAACTTACAAGCTAGGATAGTAAGGGCCAAGGCAGATATATGAACAGATGATTAGGTTTATCAGATCATGATAATTATGGTGTGAAAACAATGGTGGAGATAATACCTGGGGGTCACAGGATCAAAGAAGAGGGTCTCTTTGTGAAGACTGGGTAGCATCAGATAGATATCTCAGTGGCGGCTATCCAGATGCAGATTTAAATAGTAAGCAGGGAATAGGCAGGGAAGTTTGGAATAGGCTAGGAATTGAGGTAAGAAAAGCCATTCCAGGCACAGCACACCCCCTAAGCAAATACACAGACATGTGGTACAGCATGGTGTACACACAGGCTCTACAACAGATGCAATGTCACTGGAACCTAAAATTCTGAGCAGAGAATGGTTTGAGATGCTGAGCTGAAGGGGTTGGCGCGAATCAGATCAGAAACAGCCTGTAGGCCACCTTAGAAAGGCCCAAATTTATCCTGTAGGGCCATAGGTTTTGTTGGCAGGCTTTAGGCAGGGTGTAAAATGAACAGCTCATTTACATGGATCTATTTGTTGACTGAAGAGGAAGGATGTGAGGCCAAGTCAGGGGGCAGGGAGCCTATCATGTGGTCCAGGTGAGAGATAAAGTGCTGGCCTGAGAGAGTAGGGCTGCAGGTGAGGCCGTGTGTGTGCGATGGGCCTTTGGACAAATGTTACGGTGGTGAAGAGGAGAAGCTGGAGCCCACCAGGGGCATCCCGTGGTCCTCAGCAAGGCCCCCAGAGATCTGCACTCAAATGCTCCCCTTAAGAATTCCTTCATGGGGCTCCACCAACTGATCTTCCAAACACGGAGCAGGTTATTCTGGTCACAGCCCTGGGACTTCAGTGCTGAAACCTCAGGCCCAGGTTCACGCAGAAATCTAAGATCTGGGTCTAAGTGAATGGCTCTGTTAAACATTATTTCATTCACAATCATCACTGAACTTCCAAGGGATTAAGAGAATGCAAGTCAGAAATTAAGAGGCTGCCCAGGTAAATGACAAGTGAGAGGGAAGACCAGGATACAAATCCAGGTTTCTGTAACCAAAGTCCCGGATCTCTCTCTCTCTCTCCTTCTCTCCATACGTCTTACACACACACACACACACACACACACAGAGAGAATTTTAACTTCACAGCAGATTCCTCATAGTCATTATCAAGTACATGCTAAGTGTCTAGAGACTCAGAGCCACTTTGGTTACCTTCCCAACCCCCATCTCATAGGGCCACACACACACACACACACACACACACACAGAGAATTTTAACTTCACAGCAGATTCCTCATAGTCATTATCAAGTACATGCTAAGTGTCTAGAGACTCAGAGCCACTTTGGTTACCTTCCCAACCCCCATCTCATAGGGCCTTAGATTATAGACTGGAACCTTAACCATGTCCTACATTTCATATCCCTGGCCCTAGCAAGTTTAATTGTTAAATTGGTTAAAACTGAAAGAACAGGGAGAGGTTTTGTGATAGCATCACCAGCCCTCTCCCTGGGCTTCAGTTCAAAAGGATTGCAGTCCAGGGCCAGAGGAGAGAACAGCGGACTTAATGCACTTGTAGGCTCTTCTCTCTCTCCCCGTGCAATCCTCTGGTGAGCAAGGGCACAGCAGGGGTTGCTGGGAAACGGACTCTTTGATGATGTGCTCTCCCTGCTGTGAAGACTAATGACTTCAAAGAGGGCATCCTGCCACGATAGGGGCTTGCGTGGAAAATCTGACTGCAGTGTAATTAGGCAAGAGACTTGAGTTTAGGCTGCTGTGCTCAACCGCACCCTCCTCTGCCTGGTGGAAAGCACAATTTGGGGAAGGGAGAGACAAAGCTTTTGAAGAACAGGAGTGCGTCTTCACGATGCATTGATGTTGGCAGAGAGGAAGAGAAAAGTTCAAACCAACCCAAACAAAGAGACCCAGCCTGGCCAGTGGTCAAAATTGAAAGATTTTAAATAATGGAAGCAGGACCTCCCTCCTGAAAACCATTCCCTTGGCAGGTGTTATGATACCTGCTGCTAGATTCTCTGACTCCTGGAGGAAGGGCCATCTGATCCCCTTGCCACCTGGCATTACCAACACCCTCCATAAGCTAGACACTCTTGCTTTCCATGGTTCTGTCGTTTACCTCTTACTACAACCCTATGAGGTAGGTACTATGATCATGTCTGGTTCACAGGGGAGGAAGCTGCGGTACAGAGAACTTAAGCAGTTTGACTAAGGGAAGTGGGTAGAGCCAGTAAGTGGTAGAGCCGGGATTGAGACTCAGGTGGTCTGCTTGTATAGTTTTAACCATTATGTTCTATGGGCTCAATTCCTAATGTATTTAAGCTCCTAGTGGGTTGGACCTTATAGGACTATTGTGAGCCTGGAATAGGGTGTCCAGCACAAAGGAAGTCCTCAGTAGAAGTGATGTGTTGTGAGTGATCTCAAGATGAACTCCTTCCTGCCTCCAAAGTAAATACAGTTAAGTCCCCTACATACGAACCTTCAAGTTGCGAACTTTCAAAGATGCGAACGTGCCCCTGTATGCCAGCTGCTGTACTGTGCTACTGTACTTTTCAAGGTATTGTACTGTAAGATTAAAAATGTTTTCTTGGGCTTCCCTGGTGGCGCGGTGGTTGCGCGTCCGCCTGCCGATGCAGGGGAACCGGGTTCGCGCCCCGGTCTGGGAGGATCCCACGTGCCGCGGAGCGGCTGGGCCCGTGAGCCATGGCCGCTGGGCCTGCGCGTCCGGAGCCTGTGCCCCGCGACGGGTTATTTGTGTGAAAAGTATTATAAACCTATTACAGTACAGTACTATATAGCTGACTGTGTTAGTTGGGTAACTTTGTTGGACTTTACAAATTATGAACATGCTCTCAGAATGGAACTCGTTTGTATGTAGGGGACTTACTGTATCTTTTCTGTTAGTTCATTTCTCATAATGCTTGGAATCTCACGAGCAGCAATTATTTAATTTTTATTGAGCACCTACTACATGCAAGACACTCTGTACTTGAGAATGAGACTCAAAATTAAGCCCTTGTGCTACAAGTCTTATTGTCTACAAGGAGTCAAGACAAGTCTAGGGATATAAACAAGGCCCCACGTGTCAGTGGCCACAAGAGAGAGTTACAGGCCTGAGGCAGCCCAAAGGATGAAGGGGTGGCTTCATATTGGAGAATAGGGAAAGCTTTGTAAAGAAGCAGATATTTGGGCTGCACCTGGGAGACTGGGAATGAGGAGGGGCATTGGAGGGAGAGAACTGCAGGGGAAGAGATGTCCTGAGCAAAAGTGGGGAGAAGATAAAGTAAAAGGTCAGTGTGATCAAGAGCAAGCAGTTCAGTCAGGCTGGAAACAAATGCTGGGAGCCTTGAGAGCTAGGAGGGACCTATCCTGAGAGGCTCTATGGTGGCCAAACTCATCCTCATGCATCCCACTGAGGGCCTGGACTGAGAATCATACTGCTGGGTTCATCCCTTCTCCTCCCACTGCTACTGTGTTCTCTGAGCAAGTGACTGAATCCTCTGTGCCACTGCTTCCTCATCTGCACAGTGTGAGGAAGGGATGCTGTGAACACTCACAAAGCATCTACAGATAATGCCTTCACACAGAAAGCAATCAGTGAGATTTCCTATTATCATTTAAATGAGGTAACAGATATAAAGCACCTGGAAGAGAGCCTGACCCACGGAAGGAGCCCATGATGCACTGACCTCCTCCCCTTGCTCGGGTGGAGCACCCCAAGTACCTCTCTACATGTACTTCATTGACGCCTGAAGTGGCTCATTCCTCTGGGCTAAGCTCCACCTCTCCACAGGCTTTCGAAGAGCAAATGCTTCTGGGACCTGGGAGGAAAAGCCCATTAAGTGACTGACGGTGGAGAGAAGATGGTGACACTAGCTCAATCCCCCAAACTGGAGAACTGAGAACATGGGGTGGAGGGTGATCCTGACCATCGTGCCTGCAGCCAGCTCAGCTGCCTGACTCCCATTACTTCAGAGAAGGGAGTGGGGAGGATGGGGGCAAGACACCAGAAAAGGGGGCATTTGCTGCCCACAAATCTGCTTGTTCATAGAGTAAATCCTTTCCTTGTCAGGCAGCACCCTGTGAGTTATATGCACGGACTCCAGACAGACTGCCTAGGTTTGAATCCCAATTGTGGCACTTACTATGGTGCAAACTTTGGCTAAGTTACCAAGCTCCTTGGTGCCTCAGTCTCCCCATCTGTAAAAAGGGATAGCTTCAAAGAGTTGTGTTAAGATTAAAATATATAAGCTCTTAGAAATGCGCCAGGCATAGTGTAAACTCTCAGTAAATATTAGCTCTTACTATGACCTTTACCTTCACTTATCAGGTAGGAAATTGTTGAGAGTCACATCGCTGGATCTCCTTGTGAGGCAAGACTCTTAGTGAGATAAAACTGCACGGCCTGGAGGAATAGATGGTCTAAGAGCCACAAGTGTGGAAGCAAATTTTCAGCAGCTTCGGGCTCTTTAGAGAAAGAGGATGGATCAATATACAAAAAACAAGAATGCCAAGATGTGTAAGAGCTAGACTGGATTCACTAACAAGCGGGGTGTCCCAAGCTAGGCTCATGACCATTTTTGACGGCATCTCTAGGTCGGCATTTCAAAGGGCAGCACAGAAGTCATCTACCCTGATTTCAGAAAGGCATTCATTCCCTGACTTAGAAAATGTATTGAGCACCCATTCTGGGCCAGACACTTGACAAAATCTTTTATATGGATTAGATAGAAACATGAAGGTTGAATGATTATACAGCTGATGAATTTCTGTGTAATTGAACAAACGTAACCAACAAGTTTCGAGTAAGGGGTCAAGGTCAACCTGCAGGAAAGTCTCTGATGGGAGCAGGGCTTGGTGTTCTCTTTAACAATTTCATCAGTTACCTGAAGAAGGTCACTGAAGCTATGTTAATTAAATTCACAGACAACACGAAATAGCAGGGATAGCTACTACATGGGATAATATTAACGTGTAGCCAGACTATATATGGTGGTCTCATTTGTTCACAGGCATCCACCCCACACTCTGCAACAGATAAGCACATTTTTCTAACCCACACAAAGGCACCGTATAAGCTAGCAGTCCTGAGCACAGAAGAAGGAAATCAACATATTCTTTATTGTTCCAAAGGACAGAGCTGACCAAACGGATAGAAGTTACAGGAAAACATATTTTGGCTCAGCCTGAAGGATGACTGTCTAAGAATCTGCATTACAACAACGATATGAGCTGCCTTTTCCAAGAACATAGCCTTCATCACTGATAGTATTCAGGTGGCCATCTGCTAGAAAGGCTGTAGGAGGGATTCCTATACCAGGTGACAGGTGAGATGATATGACCTTGAGGTGGGCTCCCAGCTCTGAGTGTACAGAATTGTGAGTGATTCAGCTGATATTCTTACTCCAACTTCCTGAAATTACGGAGGTGAGTCACCACTCTCATAAGAGCGTCTAATGATCCAATTAGGTTCAGAAAGCATAAGTCTGTGTATGTCTTGCCCAAAGATGACCACATGCCTTTATTTATTTTACAAATATTTATTGAGTACCTACTATGTGCCAAGCAGTGTGTTAGGGTCTGACAATGCAATGATAGATAAGAGACATTGTTTACGCCTTCGTGGAATTTACATTCTAGAGGTGGATTACTCTAAACCCAACTTGCCAAACTGATGTTAAGATCTCATCATTTGGAGGCAGTTCAAAGAACATAAATGAGGCTATGACCAATGCAAAACATCATCAGTGGGATACTTGATGTCATCACTTATTTAAGTGCTTACATATTTTATGTAACATTATTGAGTGCAACATTCTTATTTTTACTGAAAAGGAAATTGAGGCTCAAAAGAGTTATGAAGCTAGCCAAAAACAGAGCACTTTTAGTAGAAGAAATGAGATTTGAGCTCAAGCCTGTCTGACTGCAACCCTGTGCTCTTCCCATTGTGCTATGCTGCCCCCCATACAGATAAAAATATGAGCAGGTGAACATAAACTCTCTAGGAAGTGAGGCATCCCCAGCCTCCTGGTTAAGATGAGATCATTTGACCAAGGCTATTAAGTGAAGTCTGGTTAACAATATTTAAGACTATACCTGGAAAGAAGAACCTCTGAACATATCCCAGACTACCTTCTTTCCAGGCCAAGTAGTCTGAAGAAAATGGATGGCCCCATCCTTCAAATGTGAAGATCTCACTCCTGACCCACCAGGCAAAGGCTCTGGAATCTTTGCCAATAGCAAGGACTTGCCTAGGTGTTTTAGTCTCCCACATTTGTGCCAGTAAATGGGCAAATGCAATGCCTGCATAGGGTCCATGGTGAAGAGTGTGCCATGGCCTCTGCTACAATGGGCCATCTTGATTTGAATCCACAGTTGTGGTTTTACACGGGCCAGAGCACAGAGCTACTCAGTAACAGGTGCCTGGTCCCGACACTTACCAGCCTAGAGCATTTACTGTGTTTAGGTCTCCAGCTAGGTCCCTCTAGTGACGTGTCACTTTCCCTAGGACTCTACATCATCCTGGAAGAGACACTTAACTACAGACTACATACTTGTCATTGTTTCAATCAAGGCATCGACTCAAGGATCCCCTGTCCCCAGAGCCTCAAGGCCGAATTGTAGCTTCTCTCTTGCTTTCATTTTGAGACTCTCAGAACAGTAGGCCTTGAGGGGTTTGGCAACAGAAAGTTCTCCTTAGGTTATGAGATTCTCTTTTCTTGCCAATGAGACTTTCAATATTGCTGCAATATTCAATAGATCACCAGTAAAATGGGGAAAACAATAGTTTCTTTTTTTTTTTTTTTTTTTTTTTTCGGTATGCGGGCCTCTCACCGTTGTGGCCTCTCCCATTGCGGAGCGCAGGCTCCGGACGCACAGGCTCAGTGGCCATGGCTCACGGGCCCAGCCGCTCCGCGGCATGTGGGATCTTCCC
>NC_041217.1:47316834-47327981 GCF_002837175.3 Physeter macrocephalus
AACCCGCGTCCCCTGCATCGGCAGGCGGATTCTCAACCACTGCGCCACCAGGGAAGCCCAATAGTTTCTACTCATAGTGTTGAAATGAGAAATAAATTGGTTGGTACATGAAAAGAACTTAGAGGGCTGGCTGATGCATCCCAAGAACTATATGTGTCAGCTATTATTATTACTATATTAGTATCACGACTATCACTACTGCCCCTGAAGGGTAGAGTGTGGGGAGTGTTATAATACCAGGCATGCAAAGTACTACGGCTCACTGGTTTTGATGTTAATTTAACTCCTGGTAGGCTTCTCTCAGTGTGGAATATGTTCCCATTTGTGACCATCCCCCCACGGTGAGCACTCACTCCATTTAAAGTCATCCTTCTCATGTGGAAGGACTATAACAAGGTCTAAACAGACTCACAGATATACAGAACAAACTAGTGGTTACCAGCTGGGAGAGGGAAGCGGGTAGGAGCAAGACAGGGGTAGGGGATTAAGAGGTACAAACTACTATACAAACAGGGATGTATGGCAATGTTTTATAATAACTCTGAATGAACTGTAATCTATAAAAATATTGAACCACTACGTTGTGCACCTGAAACTAATATGATATTGTGAATCAACTATACTTCAATAAAAAAATAAATACAGACATAAATAAAGTCATCTTTCTCATTTGGTTATAAGCAAGGGAGTCTCTGCTGTACGTCAGGATTGGAGGAAGTCCATGCCGGGCACTGTGGTCTGGGCAGCCACATGGAAATCCTCCACCTCCAGGGCTAACTGGGCTAGTGCAGCACTGGGGCATTGAACAGCTGTCCACGGCCTCCTTTCATAGTCCTGCACAACAGAAATCTGGGGACTCTCCTCCAACCAAAGATCTTAGATCCAAAAGCCAACCTCAACTGGAAAGCCTGGTTTCCAGGCTATCTCTCCTTAAGCCAACCATGCTACTCTCAGTGTGGAAAACCATGTGGAAAGGTTAATAAACTTGATGGGAAGAAGAGTACCAGGAAAGGAAAAGATTATTCCAATTGTTGAGTGGCATCATGGTCTAATGAAAAGAGCCCAGATGTTGGCATCTGGCAATTCTGTTCACCACTGTGACCCTGGTCACCATACTGCTGAGCCTCACATAACAATAGGCACCTTTTATATGTGCCTATTATATATATATATGTGTGCCTATTATATGTATATATGTATGTGTATATATGAATATATATATTTTAAAAAGCAAGAGATATAACAATATGGTGTGATTTTTGTTAAAAATAATATTATCCCTAAACAAACAAGAGTTCAGAATGAGTTCCCTCCAGGGGACGCCACTTCAGGTGGCTTGGATTGTCTTCTTTTTACTGCTCTGTGGGTGATTTTTTTTTTAGATTTTCTACTAATTATATGCATTCCTTTTATAAAAACAACAAAAAAAGATAAAATAAAAACCAAGACGTGCAGTGACAAAATGTTTGCTCTCCAATTCCTGAGATTATATAAAGTTAAAACTTAGGAAAAAATAATTGTAGTATGAATGTTTGAAGCAGAATTCAAAGTACTTATCTAGGAAGAATAAACCTTAAGATGACTTTTACTGAAATTGTTTTCACAGAAATTGCAGGTGGAATAAACACTACTAACTTCTCACCTCTTAACCAGTTTGGAGGCTTTGTATCAAGATTAGTGATGATATTAAAAACAACAACAACAACACTGAGCCCAGCATTACACGCTTAATAAATGGCAGCAATTAATCAGCATTATCTGAGGGACTGCTCAAAATCTTCAGTGACATTGAAGTTGTACTGCATTAAATATTGTGCTGAATTCAAGGGTCACTTCTTGGTGTTCATCCAGCCCTTTGTTATACAAAAACTTACAGAGATGTTTACATTAGAGGAATTTGACCTGAATGCTAGACCCTGAGCCACTTTCTTCTTTCCTCCAAAACCAGGTTTTCAACTGAGGGTTTTCAGTTAGACATTAAGAATAACTTCCCCAGAGAAAACGTTTTAAGAAAAATAATATACAACAAAGACACTTTTAAAGCTTCCTTCTTAAATTTCCCCCAAATTTTGTGGTTACAAAAGTAATAAATACTCATTCTTACATAACGAAAGAGAACAAAAATGCATTCAAAATTAAGGGGGGCACTGGAAAGCAAAACTTTTTATACAACAAAGACACTTTTAAAGCTTCCTTCTTAAATTTCCCCCAAATTTTGTGGTTACAAAAGTAATAAATACTCATTCTTACATAACGAAAGAGAACAAAAATGCATTCAATGCGCCACCAGGGAAGCCCAAGCAAAACTTTTGATGCATAGAAAAAGAAATTGGGAAGAAATATGACAAAATGGTAATGGTAGTTTTCTCTGAGCATGGGATAATGAGTGGATATTTTTTCTATTTATTTTCAAGAAGAAAAAGATAAATAGCCAAGATGTCCAAAGCCAGGGAAGATGACAGCACTCTCAAACCTAGTATTCTTAGACTGAAACCCAAAGAAGCTGCAGGTCCAGGGAGCATTCCTAGTAGAAAACATCCATGCATTCAGTAGAATATATAAATTCAGGACACTCTCTGGAAAGCCTGGGCCAAACATAAAACATTCGTTTCTATAAAATTGAAACAATTTATCTTCCATTCTCGAGCAGATGGGAGGGTAAATCGAGGTTGATTTTTTCACCCTGGTGGTCATATTGGAGGAAATATGAGTGTTCCCGCCTCCGGCACTGTTTAATATAAGTCTCTTGGTGCCGTGACTGGACTAGTCAGTGAGAACACTGTGGATGTTTCACTCTCCTCCAGGGGGTAGGCAGTACTGTAGGGGGACTGCAGACACTTGTGTGGGGAAGGGTGGGATAAAGCTGAGTCCCCTCGGTGCCCTGGGGAGGAGGATGCAAAGCAGGTGCGGAATGCCCACCTCTCATCCACAGCTGACTTCCAGAATGTCACATGCTTATCACACTGGGCTCTCTCTGAAATCAGTATTTACCCAACTGATTTATCTCCAATACCAACCTGTCACTATAAAGCTTGGCCACCAGCTATGTGACCTTGAGCAAGTTTCTTCACCTCTCTGGCCCTCTACTTCCCCATCAGCAAAACACAAGAATCCTTTAGCATACACTCAGCCACTAGTCTACAAACCCATTCTTTTCATCAGAGAGGATGGTGCACTGGTAAGAGGATGCCTTCCTGGTGGGGATGTGGAGACTCCACACCTTGCTTAGGAAGGGCCTCTTGAGTCTGGCTGGGCTTCAGAAGCATTTGGGGGAGCTTTTCATCTGTACAAAGACTGGGCCCTCTCCCAGACCCATGAAATTAATATATCTCTTGGGGTAGCAATCGGAAATCAGTATTTTAAATAAGCTCCCCAGATGATTCTTAAGTATTTGCTCCATGAACTGGCATCAGGGAGTCAATTATTAGGCATATTTTGCTCTCTTATCATCTTGAGTAACCAAGAAGGTTACAGTTGCCTCTAAGAGGGGAGCAAAGGGCATCACCTAAAACAACCCCGGCCAGGGGCAGCTCTAGCTCCTCAAGTGCATTTGTGCAAATGAGAAAAAGGCGCACATCAGGACAAATGTCCCTTGCATCTCAGAGTTTGCTTTCCTGGGCCTGCAGGGGTGAGGTTTCACCCCTCAGCGGCTCTTTGTGCTAGATGTCTACCTGCAATGTACAAAGCATACGGCTGTACTCAGCTGACTGACCACACACCTTTTGCGAAAATGGGTCAAATTAAACACGTTTCCACTTGAGAAAAATCCCTAAGAATGAGGTGCAGGGTCCCCCAAGACAACTGGGGGGACTTGATCCCGTTAAGCCTCTCTGAGGAGGTCCTGGTAGGTGGAGATCCACTTTCAACCTCTCAGTTCCTGCCTGCTCACCCAGAGGGGGTCAGTTCTTCTTTCTACAGGGCAATATTTCAGCTAGAATCAGGTTACAGCAGAGTTTCTAGCGAGAGAAGGAACTAGGAACTTTAGGTTTAATACTAAGAGCTAAGATGACCTGTTTGACACTGAAATGGGTGGGAGAAAGGACAGCCACATTTCCACTGACTCCTGGGGGATAAGAAGAGGAGATGCAAGGAAAGGAAAAGGGAGGCAAGAAAAGAAGAAGGAGAAATAAAGGGCCAAATAAAAACACTGGAAACCCTTGCTAGGAATAAGTGAGTAAGTGAGAGGTAATTAGAAAGAGTCACACACACACGCACACACACGCACACACAGAGAGAGAAAAAAGGACAATAAAAAGAGAGCTAATGGGAGGATAATCCCATTTGTGCTTGGCATGGCAATGACGGGAGCTGGGCACAGACAATGAAGTTGGGGCTGGAGGGAAGGGGAGGAGGGCACCCAGAGATAAAAGAGCAACAACAGGCTGGCCTGCAAATCTTGTCTGAGGGGTTGGAGGAAGGTGAATAGGGCATCACTGATACAGAGACAGGCATGGGGGTGGGGAAATGAAAGCCAGATGATGAGCTAGAAAAGGACAAATGAAAGTCAGGAAATGTCAGATGTCACGCAGGACTGTCTGACTCCATCTGAGTCACTTCTGACGAGACTTTGGGAAGGTCAAAGAAGGCCAAACACTGCCCAAGACCTGGGCTGGGAATCATAGCTACCCCCTAACATTCTAGTCACTGCCATACAATGGTTCAGCATTTGCACTTGGATGGTCAGACAGCTGAGAGAATGTTCTTGCTCAGCTTTAGGTGGCCAGAAGGTGAGAATGGGCTTTAGATCATTTTGAATAATCAGTGCAGGTTGGTCTCTGCTAACACCTAGAACTCAGAGGCAAAGGCATCCTCTCTAGCGGGCTGTGGTCATTTTTCTGTGAGTGGTCTCTAGGGAAATGTTTAGCATGGCATCATTCAGACAGACCCAAATAAAATTACCTTCTGTCAAGGACGTTTTGGAGCAAGACAGAGGGGCTGAGGCCAACCATGACAAACATGGTTCCCATTCTTGGCTTGAAAAGGAAACTGGATTCTATGGTGTGGGGCATTTGTTCCTTATACACATTTATAATCCCTAAGCAGGGATCCCTGGGAGGGTAAGTAGCAGGGATGAGTTGTAGAAAGAGAAAGAACAGTACAAACCTGGGACAATGGAAAGGCCATATTAAGGAGGCACGGGCTACGTACGAGTGTGTGAGTGTGTGAGTGTGTGTGTGTGTGTGTGTGTGTGCGCGCGCGCGCGTGCGCAGGCACAAGCACACACGTGTACTAGTCTGGGGGGGATGTCATGGTAAGTAGGTAAGTATGTTGCCTCCTGAGCAGGCAGTGACACAAGTGCTCTGATGAACAGGACTATTACTGACAACAGTTTCTAAAACCTCAGAGAAACACCTGTTCATTTTCCACAGCTGGTCTTTTCCCATCTCATAAATTATCACTCTATCACCATTCTTCAGCACTGAAATCTAGTAATATGTTCTCTAGTAGGGAATCTCCTTGGTATTGCCCTCTGTATCTGAGATGCCAGAATAAGAAATCAGGCTATTATTTACCGGGAATCTTCAAATGCATGAATTTAATCTTACTGTGGTGTTCTGAAAAATGTATCTAGAGGCCACTGGGTATACTCTTAATTTAACAAAAACCATTATTAGAGCCTTTCTTAATAATCTCCAAAGTAGCTAAATAAATTTGTTTTTTCTCTTCTAATATTTTCATGTAAATCATCTCTCTTGCCTCCTCCACCCTCATTTATTGGCTTCATTTCTTGTCTGTGAAATTTTTTAATTTGTCCTTGTTGTCCTAGCAGACAAATATCACATAGAGACACTAACAGTCCCTGGCTGTGTCTATGAAGCCACAGGGTTGGGAGGCTGAGCAGCTGTGAATTCACACAGGTTAGACAGAGATGTGGTGAAGCCCTGCACTAGGGCAGGATCCTTCCATCCTGGGTCCTCTGCTGGGCACCTGGGTCACCAAGGGTGCTGGGGCAGGCAATGATTGATTTTGTTGCCAACCTCAAAGACCAAGGATGTAACCTCAAACATCCCATGTTCTTTTAATAACTCATTAGAAGTCTGTCATCCATGACTTTGTTTAAATCTTTTTGAAGCTATTTTTACTTTTAGTGAATCAGAGCCTCTTTTGTAATGAGTTCAGTGATTTTACAACCTGCCACCCTGAATCCTGTCACCTGGGTGAACTACAGTTGCTGGCTTTATCACCAAGATCCACACACGAATGTCTCAACTAGCCTCACTTCTCCTTGGGCATTTCTGGCAAAACCAGAGTCACCAAAAATGGCTGCAACCCCCTCGATTCACATGTCTTGTACCTATGGTCCCCAATTTTCTGTCACTCTTTGCTGTCTGGTCTTCAAAACTTTTATCTACAGGATAATTTTAAGACTGCTTTATTTGCAGGATCCAGATAAATAAAACCTTAGATAGTCTTGAGAGGTTTTTTGTGTGTGTTTGTTTTGGTTTTTGTTTTCTTTTAGGATTGTTTTAATTTCTTTTGAAGGGTCCAGAAAAATAATGTGTAGCTGGGGAATAGCCCTCCACATATACAGACACCTCCTGCTGACAATTCTAGGGGTGTACACACGGAGCTTTAAGGTTCAAAGCCTTGGTAAGCAAGAGCTCTTCAAGATCAAGTCTTTACCCACCTTATCAGCCTCTTCTCCTGTCTCTATAAACTGCACCCATGAGCTACACTGAGTTATTTGTTTGCCATTCCTGGAAAAACCATGCTTCTTAAGTCTCCATGCCTTGGCATATGCTGTTCTTTCTGCTTAGAACTACCTTCGTTATCTGTTAAATAGAACAGTTCAAGATCTAACTTCCTCATGAAATCCTATTCCAGATTCTTAGATGTCACATGAGTCTTAAACTGTAATCCCATTGAACTCTGCTCAAACCTTTATTTTAATAGGTTTTAGAATTCATTGTAATTTTCTTGTTATGTGCCCATCTATCTATTCTAGACTATTAGTTCTTCCAGAGCAGAGACAATATCTTCTTCTTAAAATTAGCAACCTACCTTATCCTGGGCCACGATGGGTAATACAGTGAATATCTGCTGAAAACATGAATGAGTGAGAGAGCAGATGAAAGAGTAGGGTGGGGAGAGGGTTTCTATAAATAAACCAGCTCACTCATGAACACATACACACACACATCACACATACATGCACACATACAGGTCCAGGTAAACTGAAGCACAAAGCAGAGTCTGGATAAAGTTGCAGGTATAACTCCTCTGTCTCACAGAATCATCCATTTGTAATTTTTTGTATTAATGTCCTTGACCAATTTTCTTCCTTGTCTGAAAGTCATGACAGCTTGTTGAGACTTTTGTCCTGGTACATTAACCTAGATTTTCAGAAGGGAATTCATTTTAACTTTCACTGGCCTAGGATTTGGTTGTTCGGCTTCAAAAGAATGTTCAGCTATTTTAATGTATGCAATATAGAATACTAAGTGAAAAACATAAATACCCATACAAGATGTTCACCTCTCCCTCCTAGACCATTAAATAAAATATTCAGGAAAATCAGGCCTACCACTGATTTTTCCATAATACCCCAGTAACGGGGCATTAGTTAGCAATTTGTCAGGTACTTTTCAAGTGACAGTCTTCACGTTCAAATCAATTTTCATTAATTTTGTAAGAATCATTTAAAGAAACGTGGCATCAGATCCCTGATTTAAATCAAGATGTATGAATCTTCTACTTTTCATTTATCTTGTCATTTTATGAGGAAAATGCAGTCCTCTGTCTGGCACTTTTTTATATACATGTAAACATGCTGCTTATCACTCCTGGTTCCATTATTCTCATGATAGTCACTTTTTTCCCCCTCCTAACAGTTGCTCCATTATTTTATTAGTGTCCAAAATGAGACCTTATAGACAGTGATGATCAGAGAATAATGGAAATTAAAGATGGAAATGATAGATTAGGTCTCCTTGTCTGTTTCCTGGGGCTAATGTTCCTGTCAGTCTCTAACTCAGGGCTCTAGCCTGTCTTATTTTAAATGACACCAACGTGGGGCCTCCACCATTTCCCTGGAGGCTCTTGTCTACATTCAAGACTGTCTCTACACACAGCCAGAGGGAATGATGAAGCCTTGTGCAATTACCCAGTGAAGTCAGGCCCAGCCTCACATGATCTGTCTACAAGGCAAGGGATGTGGAGGCTTGAGCGATTAGCCACCAAATCCAATCACTGCAGAGAGCCAGCCTGGATCATTCAGGGCACAAAAGTGAAATGATTTTTTGTCATTGTTTACTTCAGCAGCAGGTAGGCAGGCTAAGAGATAGAGAGCTGGTTATCCATCACCTTTTCCAATATTTTACTCAATATGAATCATAGTCAACTGAGATTTTCGGCCATCACATAAGCTAAAATCTTGGCTCCTTGGCAACTATGCAATCATGTCAGAGGGGAGAGAGTAAGGGGACTGAACTGACTTTACATAGCCATAGAGAACGGCACTCTTTATTCAAACACCACTTGGCATCTATGAACCAAGTTCTCTGCCCTTCCCACCAATCTTTCAACAACCGGCCACCTCATATGCATTTATCCTTCTCCAAACATCTTCCTGTACACTTTGTGGACTGCCTCCCTGATAAGATCACAAATTCAGTGGAAAAACGGAGCCATCCTTAATTTTCACTAACAGAAAAATTTCATGGCATTTTGACTTCCCCCAAGTTTTCTGACTTGTGACTCAGATTTCCTTTCCTTAACTTCATTCTCTCTTGTCCTTATCCCTCAACTTCAACCTGTTCCAGCACATTTGCCCTCTTCGAACATCTACAGGCATCTATCATTCCTTGACTTAGTCATCAGCTGGTCAAGTTCTCTGAGTGGAGTTCTTCTTCCCCTTCATCATAAATCACTCCTTTGGGCTCTTCATTCCTTTTTATTGCTCTTCTCCAAACTCTCACCCATTTTTCTCCATATTTATTGCTTTGAGAGTCCAGAACCACATTCAGTATTCTAGGCTTGGGCTCCTCCGAATCATAGAGAGGAGGTTGAGCATCGAACTCAGGGCTAGGAGTCCTCCTTGGCGCCGTGGGAAGGGATGGTGATTTCTTTTCTCCACCTTGCCAGGCTACAAACACATTTCCACTCTGCAGTCCAAGCAATCACTCCGAGATGGCTTTTGCCTTGATTTCTTTCTAGTTTCCCCGTCTCACTGATTGCTATTATTAGTTAGCATTCATTGATCCCTGTCTTCCCACACCCTCCTCCACAACCCAGCCAAGGCAGAAAGTAATCTCTCAGCACCCAAAACAAAGTAGGAAGTTGTTTTAAAAGGCAATAGAAGATGGATAGTGGTGATGGTGACACAACAATGTGAATGTGCTTAATGCCACTGAACTGTACACCTAAGAATGGTGAAAATGATCATTTTTATCTTATGTATATTTTTTCTCCATGAAAAAATTCAAAAAAAGTAAAATGAATAAAATATAAAAATATAAAGCAATGGACAGGGTAACTATGTTATCCCAGTCGTCTGTGCTTGGGGAAAAGCAAAGGTCTTACAAGGAAATGGTAATTGGAGATCAGGTGAAAATCCTTTGACTCAATGCCAAGCACTCCCTGAGTCGTTGCATTTCACCCTCTCTGACAGTACTGGTGAAAACAACTTTCCACTCATATCAGTCTTGCAAAGCGCATTGAGCTCTGGGAGAGCTACACTGGAGTGTGTGCGACTTCACATGTCTCCAACAAAATCATCAGCTAAGTTCTGTCTGTGGAATCCTCGTGGCTGATGGCGGTGTGAAAAGTAAGAGAGGGACAGCTTGATTCCCAGATCCCAGCTGGAGGCTTGGGGCTGCGAGTCAGAGGCATCATCTCTGAACTCGTAAACGGAGAGGAAGATGAGATGGACATCACTGGGATGGTGTAAACATGGAAACGCACAGTGACACGTTTCTCCGTTTGCTGTTCAAAATAGAACCACCCTTTAGCTCTGTCCCTCTCCACGCAATTGCTCCACGTCACGTCTGCGTGAGGGAGCGGTGACGTCCGGGAACTGCCTAACTCGCCGTCCCCTCACTTACCCTTGGTTGGTTCCCCATTCATTCCGAATGCAAAGATGCTTGTGCACTGGATCCTTCATGTAACCCTCGTAGCAGAGGCATTCCCCTTAGAAGCAGGGTGAGGAAGAAGAAAAAGAAACAAGAAGAAATTGATTAACATGTCTGTGTTGGAGAAAATTAGTATGAAATGATCACATCAAACTAACACTGGCATGGATGAGACCATAAATCCTATTATGCCATACATGCCCGTCTCCACTGCCCACATGAAGGAACACACCACCAATCTCTCCATTTTCACTATGTGATAACTTTCACTAGTTGAGGACACTAACGTTTACAAAGCACCTATTACATGGGCTCTGCAGACACAAAGTCCAAGAACTCTTTGAGCAAAGGGACTGCTTCGTCATTATTTTCTCAGTGGCCAGTATACTGCAAGACACATATTAGATGATCAACACACGTCTGAAGACCACAAAAGTGAGTTATTTCATCAAATGTTTCTAAGAAATTTGAAAAGTACATATGATTAGCCATGCTATCCTGATGAGGGAAATCGAGGCTCAGAAGAATTAAGGGATCTAGAGACAGATTTAAATGGCAGAGTTAATATTTGAACCTATGTCTGTCTGACTCCAGACCTTTTTTCCCAACCAGGCCATGCTGCTAGCCCAAGAACAACTGCTGTATTTAGAGGAGGCCACTTATACCTATCATAGTTTTATAAGGACTCTGGGTTTTTATTTTTAAGTGAAAATGGCTCATTATCTTGGTGCTGATAAACAGAAGGACCATCTATGTTTGTTTAGGATATCTCACTATGTTTCATAATCATTACTTACTTCAATAGTGTACCAAGAACATGTAAAAGTATGAGATTAGAACACTCCCTCACACCATACACAAAAATAAGCTCAAAATGGATTAAAGACCTAAATGTGAGGCCAGACACAATCAAACTCTCAGAGGAAAACATAGGCAGAACACTCTATGATATACATCACAGCAAGATCCTTTTTGATTCACCTCCTAGAGAAATGGAAAACAAAAATAAACAAATGGGACCTAATGAAACTTAAAAGCTTTTGCACAGCAAAGGATACCATAAACAAGACCAACAGA
>NC_041217.1:47328475-47388424 GCF_002837175.3 Physeter macrocephalus
TATGCTAACACATATATATGGAATCTAAGAAAAAAAAATGTCATGAAGAACCTAGGGGTAAGACGGGAATAAAGACACAGACCTACTAGAGAATGGACTTGAGGATATGGGGAGGGGGAAGGGTAAGCTGTGACGAAGTGAGAGAGTGGCATGGACATACATACACTACCAAACGTAGGGTGGATAGCTAGTGGGAAGCAGCTGCATGGCACAGAGATCAGCTCGGTGCTTTGTGACCACCTAGAGGGGTGGGATAGGGAGGGTGGGAGGAAGACGCAAGAGACAAGAGATATGGGAACATATGTACATGTATAACTGATTCACTTTGTTGTAAAGCATAAACTAACATACCATTGTAAAGCAATTATACTCCAATAAAGATGTAAAAAAAAAAAATAGTGTACCAAGGGGTCCACGACCCCTCTGGAGTCGTATGTGAAACTGTACATATGTGTATGTGCATCTTTCCTCAGCAGGCCTCCATAACATTCATCAGATTTATAAGCAAATTCAAGACCCCCAAAAGATTAAGAAGCATTGCTCTACTTAGTCTGACTTTGAAGAAAATTGTAACTGCTTCCTTATATTAATAATTCCTTAGGCAATGCTATGTATCCCTAAACTGCTGAGACCAGTTCCACTGAAGCTCCGGTATTGTGTTTTTCACTGGCTGGTTATTTAATTTATAGGTAGCAAAAGAACAGAGTGTGACTTCCTAATTTGGAAATTACAAAGGTGCCAGACCCTAGGGAGACAAAGGATAAGGTTTCTTTATCTTCCTGGGAAGAAACACTCAAAAAGGATATAGATGGAATCATAGCTTTGAGAGCTATTTTCTCTTTTCAAAGATAAAAAAAACAATAAAAATGAAGTGAAGGGGCCTCACAGTTATGGGGGCAAGGATTGGGTAGGCTCTGAGCAAGAAGTTTTTTTTAGGATCTAAGTGCATCCATTCTTGTTGAGATTGACCTATAAGCTACTGTCCATCAGGGTCTCACCACCAGATAACACTCGTCTTCCTCTCCAACACCTGCTCAGTCAAGGTGCTGAGGAGTGGAGTAGAAATGAGTAACTTAGTTTGTGAGGGATCCACAGGGAGTGTTAGATCAGTATTTTGTCTCCTGTATGACAAACTCAGGCTTCCATGCAGGCTAGATTCACAATAGGGTGAAACTTACTGGCTTCAGTGGTGCTGAGCTGTTATCTAGGAACGGTCAGGGAGCTGAGAGTCGAACAAAGGAAAACACAGAGGAAAATTCGGTAGCTGATGATAAGGCTTTCGGGTGAAGGCTGTTTCTCTGATAGAAGGAAAGATAACGAGGGCAAGGACCAGAGGAGGGCAAAAGAAGGGAAGTACCAGGTGCCACGCTTCATACCGTATCAATTCCAAAGAAAGCATGGACTCTAGACTATAAGCTACACAAGAGCATGAACAAGCTAGTTTTTCCTATATTTGAGTAGACCTTTTATAAATACTGTATAATGGAAAATAAACAAATTAATTAAAGAGCGTGTCCCAAATTTATAGATACCATCACCACCACCTCTCCCCAAGGTGCCAATATCAAGCCAACTAATGGGTCAAGGACCCAGAAATGATTCGCCCTTAAGGAGATCATCTTTCAATTTCCTTGTGGACATTAGGCATGGATATGATATTACAAAACAGGAAGGAATCTCAAGAGGTTGTCAAATCCATCAGTCTGACTCTTGACTGGATGGCTTGCCTAGAATTAAAGACTGACAAAAAAGGTAGTCCTCCTTCCACACTTGATATCTAGTTACCACAACACATGTAAAAATAAATGCAGTAACAACTCAGAGTTCGAGCAGAGCTTGATTTTCCTAATGCTGGCAATATCTACCATTTGTAGAGCACATTTACCTTTCTCAAATTGCCTTCAGTCATTATCCCCTGATGAGATTTCCATCACTCATTACTATGTGGGGACACACTACTGACAACAAATAAAGCTTTCCTCCATATAATGTTATATGCAGCCCAAAGTCAGAGCAACAGAGACATTTTTCAAACATATCATGTTAGAGTTTGAGGATTTCCAAAATTTGTCTCTTAAATCATCCTCATTTCCGGAACTCACCAAACTTCCCTCTTCTGTATTCCTCCTCAAAACCAGTCTGGCCATCTACACTGAAAGGAGTTCAGACTTGATGAGGAAAGTTGCTATGGCAACCAACTGCTAAATCTTGACTTTAAGAGGGGTTTCGTGCAAGCACAGGCTCTGACTGTTAGCTGTGAATTTTAAAGACCCCACAAGGGTGTTGGATGCCCTCCTAAGCTAGAAGTGTTACAGTCTCTGCATCTGCTGTGACAGATGGCAGGGAACACATGACGTGCCGACTCTGTGGTGGTGTTCATAGGAATCCAACAGAGAGACGTGTCACGGCCACAGAGAAGTGCCCAACTGGGATGGAGCATGCCCTGCAGGAGGCACTCACAGACAAGTACACTGCCAGAGAGTAGAAGCCCACCCAAGAGATGATCTGTGCAGGGGCTGGAGATGCCTACACTGGATCTGTGCTTGGTACCCTGAAGGCAGATGCTCACAGGCAGTGCCTTCAGTCATTTCCCATTCCATAGATGGATGGAGGCACAAATCTTATCAAACGATTGAAGAAAGACCTTGAAGCTAGGGCTCCTCAGACATGACTGGGCTCACCACAAGTTCTTCATGACATAACTACAGATCAAGGCCAAAAGTCCTGATCACCTCCATCCTTCAGTAGCAGTTGGCTTTTATTAAAGTGAATTGGGTACGCTTCATCCAAAAAGGGAAATCTTTGTCAGACATCTGGGCTTGAATAATATCTAATTGCCTGGTCTCCTCTCCTGGGCAGACATCAGGCAAGAGGTAGGCTCAGAGTCAAACAACCCCGCATGACTCTGGGAGGGCAGACAGAGGGAAACAGGCCAAAAGTATACCCTGAAGGGAGGTGCTTTAATTGAGCCACAAAAGAGAGTCTGGGATGAGTGGGCAATCCAGGTGGCAGGAACAAAATGGGTGCTGTGCTACCCCACCTAACTAGGTTCTAAAAACCAGGGAAGACTAGAGAGAGAGAGAGAGAGAGAGAGAGAGAGAGAGAGAGAGAGAGACCCTTATTCAGAGTAAGGAAAGGGGAGGAGGGCTAGAGTGAGTCTGGAAAACTGGTCCAATGCCCCTCACCAGATTTTACACATTTCTTCGTGGTTGGGACCAGCCTATGGAAAGATCTGGGACAGAAGGAATTTCAGGGACCATCTTGGATGGTGATTAAAACTTGATTTAGCTTGGAAGTGCATGCTCCTTGCAGACTCATAAAAGCTACATATCTTGAAAAGGGCAGTGAGGGTCTGTGGCCAGAACTGAAGGGGGCTGTGAAATCAAGCAGGTGTGTGAAGCCTCCACAGCTGCCCATATGGCGGAATAAAGGCCAGGAATGCAGCAGAGAGAAGTTGCTGTGGCCAGTTAGTCTGTGTTGCCCTCAGAAAACAAGCCAACATACAACCACCACAAAAACCCTTAGAAAGTACAGGAAAAGTCAACCCCTGGCTGGATCCATCCGGGCATAAAGCATTACAATTTCAGTGGTTTGCTGTTAGCCCCACGTGACCAGAGACACACCCAGGGTTACTAACCTGGGATGATCTGAGAAAGGATGTCAGTGTGTAGTTGGCAGAGGGCTTCCAGGCTAAGAGCTTTAGGTACATTACGTCCCTTCCCGATAGCACGTTGCTAGAATGCAAAAGGGAGGCTGGAAGGGAAAACGGTCTCAAGTCTCTTCCAGCTCCAGTCCTTCCATAGATTCCTGACATATCTGCAGAAGGTCTGTGCAGCCACCTTCTATAAACTGTGCCAGAATGATATAAAGAGGGCATAACAATGCTTATTTTTCTTTTGTCCTTTTTCTCCTTCCCTAGTGTGTTAGTTTTCTATAGCTGCCATAAAAAATTACCACAAACTCAGTGGTTTAAAACAACAGAAATATATTATCTTGCAGTTCTGCTGGTCAGAAATCTGATATGAGTCTCACTGGGCTAAAAACAAGGTGTCTGTAGTGCTATGTTCCTTTCTGGAGACTTGAGGGGAGAATCTGTTTCCCTGCCTTTTCCACCTTCTGGAGGATGCCCACATTCACTGGTTCCTCAACCTTCAAATCCAGCAATGGCCGGTGGAGTCCTTTTCATGTCGTGTCACTCTGGCCTCTTCTGCCCCCCTCTTCCACTGTTAAGCACCCTTGTAATTACATTTGGCCCACCTGGTTAATCCAGATACTCCCCTTATTTTAAGATCAGTTGTCTAGCAACCTTAATACCATCTGCAACTTGAATTCCTCTCTGCCAGGTAACGTAACATTTTCACAGGTTCTGGGGATTAGGACGTGAACATCTTCGGGGGCCCATTATGACTCCTACCATACCTGGTACTCTGGACCTCTGTGCAGGTGACGAGTAAACACACACTTAAGTTTGAAACACACTGGAAGGATGCCTGAGGAGAGCTTCAGGCACTGGAGGGTGCTCCTCTGCAGTGACTGAGCGCCTGTGTTTGTGTGTTTGTTTGCATGTGTGAAAAAGTATCCACGTGCACTTGCACAGTTCCACCCATCCATGTGGGCAGACCCCTCGGCATGGCTGGGAAAGCACATGTCCCAACACTATGACATTTCCAAGTGAGTTAGCTGGAGGACTGCAAAAATAACGTCGACTTGACTTGCAGCCAATGCCCACACTCAGCTCTTTGGAGAAAGGCTTTAGGATGGAGTGTGGGAGGCGATAAAGTTTCTTACTGTTGAGCATGTGGGATGACCACATCATCCCAGGCACAGACAGAAGCAGGGCAGGAAGGGGGAGGGTTTCCAACCCCAGCACTAATGAAAATGGAAGCCCCTGCAGTATCATTTCTCAGCGGCTACCCCGGAATGAAGATGTCGCACCTTAGTTCTGTGGTGGGTTCTTATTTTTAATCTCTCCCCCTGGCTTTCCAGTTGGAAATTCATTAATTGTCGCAGACACTGGGAAGCCACTAGCAGGGGAGGGGCTTCCCAAAGTCATTTTCAGTAAGGATCAGAAATGAGACATCCAGGAGGGATTGAAGAGGTGATGGGAGCTTTGCTATGGACAAGCAGGTTCTTCAGCTTCTGGCTCAGGAAACAGTGATGCTTAGCAACGGTGATTGCTTGAATAGTGTCACAGTGACAAATACGTTGGCTCTGACCTGTTTGGGGGAATTAAGCAAGCCTTTACAGTCCCACTTCTGCTCTGATTTCATGGTAGACAGAACACCGACTCTGCCTTAGGTAGCTGTGGGGCTTCGGGCAAGTCGTGTAACTTCTTGGGGAATTTGAGCATTGACCTAAAGGAACGAGGAGTTTACCTCTAAGACCCTCCAAGCTTAAAACACCAACCCCTCTTTCCACCTGTAATTCAAAGTGCTTCCTGTTCTTTAAAACCTCAGGTGAAGCTTCCAAGGCCCTCTGGAGATCACGCTTCTCTCAGAAGTGAGTTTAACAAGTGAGGTGGTCCAGGGTCTCCTAATCCAAGTCAGAGGGGGCCAGAGACTAGCTCAGCTGCATGGAGAGGCCCCACCTCTGAGACGAGCCTGCTTTTCTCTCCAGAGCCCACTGGCTTTTGGGCATGGCGCACGGCCCATCTGTCTAGCTTGGTGTTTGCCTGACAGCGTGGGAGGAGCAGCAAGTAAGCAGTCTTAGACATCAGATGTTTAAAATGCTGTACTTTCTCCTTCATAGGGGGACCTAGAATCTCTGTGATGGGCCCACGTATTTTAGACCTATGAAGGTGAACTTTAGATGTTGCAGTTACCTGTTACTCCCCCAGAGAGCTGTAGCAATGGACTGTAACAGAAGTAACAGCTAGATCCCTTGGAGTCAACCTCTACTAATATCCTTCTACCCCGGCACCTTAAAAAGATGCGTCTGTGTGCGTGTGTGCGTGCGTGTGTGTGTGTGTGTGTGTGTGTGTGTGTGTGTGTGTGCGCGTGCGTGTGTGTGTGTGGAGGAGGAGGAGGGGCTGTAAGTGAGGTACAGAGAGCTGGAAGAGCTGGCCCTAGACTCCAACAATGTTTCACTTGGGGATCTTAGACATCAGTACCTCCCCTTCCTTGATTCTTAGGCATCTTACCACTCCTCTGGGAAGGAGCTATCTGTGGTGCTGAACCTACTGGAAATAGGTCTTTATAAAGACTACCATAGAGGAACCCCTTCTACAATGAAAGGGCAAAGCAACCTGGGATGAAGGATCCATACTCCTTGGAGCTCAAGAAGCACTGCGAGCACCCCAGTACATGCTGCGTATGAATTCAAACCCTCTCTCTCAGAGCAGCCCCAGCCCCCCTGGATAATATAACAGCCTGAAAGATGGCTATACCCTTTGACCCGGTAATCTCTCTTCTGAGATTTATCTGAATAAAATAACTTCAAACATGCCCTACATTTATGTGGAAAGATATTCATTTTAGTAGTGTCTGTAAAAATTAAAAATTTAATGCGTCTTGCATGTCAAATAATAGGGGACTATTTAAATGAGCTATGATATAGACATACAGTGGAATACCAAATGGCCATTAGAATTACGTTATTGAGGATTATTTAGTGGTTCTGGAAAATTCCCATGATAGAATGTTAAGTGAAAAAAATCAAGAAAACTCTACTGGACTTAGTGTGCTTACAAGCCTCTAAGAATCAGGCATGGATAAAAGATCGGAAGCGAGGAAAGACATTAAAATTTTTAAATTATTTCTGCAGGAGATAGAATTATAGATGATTATCATTTTCTTCTATAAGCTTTTCTAATTTTCCCATTTTTTTAAATTAATTAATTAATTTATCTTTGGCTGCGTTGGGTCTTCGTTGCTGCGTGTGGGCTTTCTTTTTTTAGTTGCGGTGAGCGGGGGCTACTCTTCATTGCTGTGCGCGGGCCTCTCATTGCAGTGGCCTCTCTCGTCGCGGAGCACCGGCTCTAGGCGCGTGGGCTCTAGAGCGCAGGCTCAGTAGTTGTGCACAGGCTCAGTAGTTGTGGCGCACGGGCCTAGCCGCTCCGCGGCATGTGGGATCTTCCCGAACCAGGGCTCGAACCCGTGTCCCCTGCATTGGCAGGCAGATTCCTAACCACTGTGCCACCAGGGAAGCCCCCCATATTTTCTACAATAAACATGCATAAAAGTTTAGCCCGCTTGGCTGATATCCCCTGACTGGAGGGCACATGGGCTGTGGAGGTCATCCCGAGCTGAGCTGTCTGGCTTGGGGCTACAGTTAGGAGGCTTCCAAGGCTTCTGCCAGAAGATGACCTCACATTTTAAGCCAGCCAGCCCAGGGGCTCATCCACATGCTGCCAGCTTGCACAGTCTCAGCTTCCAATGGTAATGGGTCAGTTGGGAGGGATGGCCTGGATTTTGAGGGGTAGTTGCAAGAGGCATGAACTCTGACAGTTACCCGCTGCCCGGTGCTCCCGCCTACCAGTTTCGGGGTCACATTGGTGTTCACAGGGGTCCAGGAGCCGCCGGGCACAAAGGTCCATGGCCCAGGGCCCACTGGAGTTCTGCTGAGAGAAGAGAACCACTTGGGCAGGGTTCAGCCAGTCACTGGCATCCAGCTGGCTCCCCTCCAGCAAGATGAAGCGGCTCCCTGCAGGGGGAGAGAGAGGAGGCATGCCCGTGTGTACCCACAGCACACACACACATTACTGAAGACAGACTGAGCGATGCTCTGCAGATTAGCCCCAGCCCGAGGTCATTACTTCTACCAATCCTGGCCCGCCATGAGTCACAGAGCAAGGGGTCAGCAGATGGGTCAGCAGATGGCCAAGTGGTCGGCCACTACTTGGATCTCCCGCCACATCATCCGCTGCTGCCTTGTCTCATCCCATGTCTACTAGTGTGGACCCAAGGGATACAGGGACAGAGCAGCTCTGTGATGGCCGTGGCACGGCTCCATCAGACCCTGGCAGTCGTCCAAGGAACAGAGACCTGCTGCCTGTCTTCAGTTGCCATGAAATAAATAGCAGGCCCTCTAACACTCCAGACAGTCCCCACCTGTTTTCAGCCTTACGGCAACCAAGAGAACAGACATTAACAAGTCAATTAGGTGCTCTGGGCTTAACTAATTCAGGGACTCTCAGAATGTATATTATTCCCTCATTATATCAGGGTCCCCCTGGATGAAAGTAAATTATTGCTTCAGAGTTCTAGGCTCATAGCAAGTTACTGCAATTAGGAATTTCTCACCAGGCATACCAAACGGAAACATGGCTAATGCTTAAACATTCTACTACTCCACTTAGCTTTTCCCCATTCAAAGGCTAAGAGAATCTTGGTGTCTATGTACCTATAGCCAGTATGCTCTGCATTTATGCACAAAGACAGGTGCTTAATTAAAAACAAATAGAAATGGGAAATGGGCATAGAAAGGAGGAGGTGATCTGTTCTTTTTTCTTTTTAACCTGCTTTCTGATTTCATCAGTGGACAGTCTAACTTTGTCCTAAGTCTTTCTTATCCAGGTTTATTTTTTCCACACTAATAGGTAACAGGGCCCCCTGGCTTGTCTATATTTTCCCTGCCCACCCTGAAACATTCTTCTCGGGGGAGGGGCAGGAGGTGGCATCCTCAGAGGTGGACTTACCATCAGCGATCAGGTGCTCAGGGACGTGCAGAGTGATTTTGACAACGAGAGGGCAGCTGACATGAGAGGAACACACAAGGCCGATCACACAGCTGGTGATGCTGATCAACGTCAAGGTGGTCTTATTCACAGGACTTCGGGGAGAGCCCACTGAAAATAAGGCAAAAGCAAGACACTTGATGGTAAAAATCTTGGTAGTGAAGGGCCACCTCGGCCTTTTGCTGCCCAACCTGGAAAACAGGGGAGGCAGCTGGCAAACCCAGCCCAGGTGAGAAATGTGTCTAGTGCATGAACTCAATGACTTTCACCCTCATGGAACACCATGTCATCGCCTGGTGTCAGAGGGGACTGAGCCACTGGTGGTCCTCAGAGTCAACAATGGTCAGCTGTGAGCAAGTCCTCTGCATACCTCCTGGGCCAGGTCACAAGAGAAATCATAAAGGAGGGCACTGTCCCCCTCTACTCTCCTGGCAGGGCTCCAACCTCTTGCCCAAGGGTGGTGGGAATGCTTTTACCCTACGCTGGAACTCCCTGCACTTCCCATGGCTTTCCACAGAGGGCGCTCTGACAAACCAGCTTCTCCACTCCTGGGGCTCAAACTACCTCTCACCTACTCTGTGGGTGAGAGTCTAGGGCTTGGAAGGAGGAAAACAAGGAACGTCTGCTCTATACAAGTAGAAGATATTGTCACACCAGAAGGCTCTCCCCAGTCCTGCAGTCCTTGGGGTAAGGTTATAAATGGAAGCTTAGGGAGAAAATATGAAAGCTGAAGGATAAGAAACACTTCCAAGTAGCTGGGGACAGGGCTAAAAAGGGAGGTTTGGGGGATGTTTGTTTGGTTTTGGTGGAGGGGATAAAATGGTAGTAAGAAGAGGGACCTTTCACATGGAAACAGAACAGATGTGGGAAAGCAAGAAAGCAAAGCAAGCTGCCAACAAAATGTACGAATACTTTGGAATTTTCTTACAGTCTGTGTTAATATTTATTATTGATAGCAAGGAAAGGCATCTATTATGGCTGACAATGTGCTAAGTGTTTTACATACATTATTTTAAATATTTGCTTCCTTACAATAAATCTATGAGTCTGTACAGTAACTACCCACTCTATAGATAAGGAAATTAAGTCTCAAAGAGATTAACCTTATAGTGATAGTTAACACTTATGAGTAAGTGTAATTACCTGTCAGGCACCTTACACCTGACATATCAGGTGTCTTATGTGTCTTACACCTGGGCATATCATTTAACGATGACACAGCCTGACGAGGCAGCTCCCACAGAAACAATGCATTAGAGAGGCTATAGGGCATGTCCAGGGTCAAGCAGCTACTAAGGAGGGGAGCTGGAATCAACACACACAGATCCAGTGAGGCTACAGCCCCTAGACAATTCACTATTCAATCTCTGGGTCCAGTGGAGTCTTCGCAACTGCCGTTCTCAGGAACACGGGGAAAGATGTGGTCTATGGCTGCACACATCTTTTCTGGGAGCAGGTTCCCTGAGTGGGTGTGTTGGCAATGGCTGGGAGTGATGGCAGGGTGGCAGGGGGCCTCTGGATCCCCTGTCCCTTGCTACCTGGAGATTTTCTATTCATGTTAGTACCCTCCCTTTCAACACGGAGTCTATTTCCCACACTTACACATTTCTTCCTCCAGCCCATGCCAGGCCTGAGCAGCGCCCAGATCCACCACCCGAATGGCCCTCAGGCACTCAAATGCGATATCCAAAACTGGGCTCTGCGCCTTCCCTCCAACCCTGCTCCCCCTACCATTTCCACTGCCCAGCGAATGGCACCGCCGTCTACTTGGTTCCTCAAACCCCCAAACGCCATCATGTCTATCCCTTCCCTCTCTTTCATAAGCCACACCCACCCCCCACCAATGCCAATTTTGTGCCCAAAATATCTCTTGCTCCATCCTCCGCATCCCTACCTCAGTCTATCATCTCACCCCTGGACTATGGCAACAGCCATCCACCCAGTCTCCCTGCCTCAACTTACCCCTGCTCTCACCTATCCTCCACGCTGCCTTAGAGGGATCGTTCACGAAGCAGAGCAGACCAGGGCTTTGCTCTTTAAAAAACCTTCAATGACTCCAACTGAAGTGTCAGGTCCAAGTCCTTCAGTCAAGGAAGATCTCCTGATCTTCCAGCCTTATTTCCGAAGCAGACCACAGGCTGCCCCAGAAGCTTGATTCTAGTAAACTGTTTACTGCTCTCTGACTAGACAATTATTGTTTATGTCCCTGTGACTCTGCACATATTATTTCCTCCTCCACAGAATGCCATTTTGTCACCTTGTCAGCCTGGTATACACCTACTCTTCAAGTCTCAGCTCAAACAATATCTCCCTGTAAACACTTCCCTGAAACCTTCAAGAACCGATTCTCACTCATTCCTTGCTGTTCCTCCAGCCCTTGTGCACCCTGCTGTTACAGCCCTTCTCACACAGTATAGTCACTGTTTACAGGCACTTGCTCTCCTGTGATGGCAATGACTTGCTGCTCTGTCTCTTGTCTCTCGGGTCCTTCTGCATCATCAACCCATCATCCAGAATCTCTACCTGACTTCAAAATTTCCAGTGGTCCCCTTTGACCTACAGAACCAAGTGCAAACCCATTAACATCGTGCATGCACTGGTCCTCTAGCCCGTTATCCAGCCCCATCCCTCCTATCCCTGTGTGCCTATATATTCAAATCCTGGATTACAACTACCATATTGAACTCCTTTTAATTGCTTGAAAATGCCATGTTCTTTTGTGCCTTCAAGGCTTTGTATCTGCTCTTTTCCTCTACTGAAATGTCCTTCCCCTAGATTTTCCTCTTTCAAGAAATTCTACGCATTGTATGTAATCCAAGTCTAATTATTTTCTCCCTTTTTGCCTCCTTTTGCTGCCAGGTAGAATTAACTGTTCTCTCTTCTGAGTACTCATTTTACTTTATTTATATTATTAAATTAAGTCTTATCACTGTGCCGTGTTTTCATGTTTCTACTACTGATCACAAAGCCTGACCCATGACAGGTGGGTTATAAAATTTCCTGCTGGCCTGACTGATGTTCAATTCAACAAACACTGGCAAGCATCTATTACAGGCAAAATCCCTCACTAGGCACTTTGGAAAAATAAATTAGACATGCCCATCCGTAAGAAGCTTACAGTCTAGTTAAAAGCAATAAACAGCTGATGCACTAGAAGAGCTTGGTATTTAAAAGTAACAATTTTATGTTGCAAAGAAACTCATTCTAATTCATTACTATAGATTTTCTTACACGGGATTTTATTAAAGCAGAACCCACCCTGCTTTGCTGTGGCCTAGGGTGGATGGGCCTAGGACGACTCTCTGCTGTGTATAAATATGTAATGAGGATGAAGAGTCAACATTCTCACTTCAGGGATACTGGGGCACCAGACATTAGGTGACCCAGAGCCCCACTGATCTCTTGAAAAAGTGGTGGGAAGAACTTTTGTACTGATAGCAGCAGAGCCTGCAGAACTGGAACTGAGGAATTAACAGGGCTTCCTTCAATCTCTGGGAAGAATTCCTCAGTATGTCAAGAACTCAAATGGAGGTGGGAGAGAGCCAAAAGGTAGGTGTCTTTGCGGGAAGGGCACTGGTTGATTATTGGCTGGGGAAAATGTTATTGACTATCACACAAGATGACATCACTCAAATACCCTCCATTGTATCTTGAGGGGCCCCTGTCTAAAATTCTTTAAGATGAAGTGCTGTAGAAACCCAAGGCTGCACTGTGGAGAGTTCTAACAGCAACACAATAGAGATCTCATAGTGCCTTGCCAGTCACCAAAAAGGCACATTTTAATATAATTAAGCCCTATGCGTGAGGTATTGTTCACCCATTTAATATGTGAGGAAACTGAGGCTCAGAGAAGTTGTTGTCTTTATCCAATATCACACAGCAAGTAAATGCTGAAGCTTTTCTGGTGCCTGAACACAGACCTCCCTCAGTAATGATGGTGAGACCACAAAGTCATAGGCACTGGTAGCCACAGCTGCAACAGCCATGCCTGAAGCCACTGAACATCAGGGTGGAGAGTCACAGACCGTGGCTGTGTGAAAGGACAACTCTATCAACACTGAGAAGAATGAACAAACCAACCTGGGCCCTGCCAGGAGAAGGGAGGGGACTTGGGCCCTGGGGGTCCTGTGATTCTGCTGGGCAGGGGATTAAAGGTCAAAAACCACTACACGTGTTTTTCAGGCCACAGATCGTTCCTCAACTACCGCCCCCCCCCCACCAAGCTCTGCCTCACTCGATCCCGGGATGGCTGGGTAAGCAAGGGTAAATATACTGTCCATTTTTTCACATATAACACTCTTTATCAACCTTATTTCCTGTGTCTAAACAGCAAAATATGACTCCCGAGGCTTCCAGAAGGAATTGAGAGTCTTCTGACCAAGAAATAGCCTTTCAAACAACTTGGAAACTTGTTTGAGAGTGCCATTATCTGGGAGAGATGATTCTCTGAAATTTTCCACTCTAGGCTCTTCTTTCTTCCTTAGGAGGAAACACCAAGTTTGGTCCAAGAATTCTTCCTGCGGACACTGGCTTCGGTCCACAGAGCCCCCTCCCTGACCCAGCACCTCTGTAGCTCCCTGTCTCCCCCGCCCCATGGCCCCTCTCACCCCACTTTGCCCCTCTACCCTTCCTACCTCTACTGCGCCTTCGGCTCCGCGAGGGGTCAGTGTAAAAGGTCAGCTGGGGGTCATTTTCTGCCTCTGTGCTAGAATCCCCTTCAGGGTTCAGGAAGGCGGAACCAGCTGTAATGAAAAGACAAGGGCAAAAACAGTGTCTTCAGTTTTGTCTTCATGACACCAAATCATTGGGCAAATTCAAGAAGAAAACATGAGCAGGGTGACTGACAATCTGGAAGGAGTAGCCACAGGGACTGGAGCTTCCTGATACACAGATTTCTTGGAGAAGGAGACCTTGACATGACAGCCATCACTAGAGCCCTACATCCACCCAGCCCATGCTCCTACTGAGGAGAGCCACCTGCCAGAGAGGACCATCGTGGACGGTACGTGGAAAAGGAAGAAAGGGAAATTTCCCTCATTACACGTCATGATTCTGGTTGATAGAGGCTGGAATTATGTCCTAAGGGGCATATGTCTGTATGTCTTAATATCTATATTGTATTTTTTAACTGGTTCTAGGATTAATATATATTCAATGTGAAAAAGAGAGAAAAGAATAAACAAAAGACCCCCAAATGTTTAAAAGGAACAACGCTGATGTCCTCTAAATCCTCCAGGTCAGAGAAAGACTCTGTTAACATGTGATGAATACACTCTCCATCTTTTTTCTGATACAGAAGCAGATAAAGGTTTTTTAAGTTCCCCTTAAAAACGGCATTCTGCTGTACCTTCTATTTTATAACCACATTTTTCCCCATTTAACAGATGGGTGGGCAACTTTCCATATTAACAAATATAGATCTATAGTATCATCTTAAGCCACTGGACGGGAGACAGATGTGCAGGTAGTTAAGCAATTCCCCACCGATGGACATTTAAGCTACTTCCAATTTTTTGCTCTTTTAAACAACGTTGGGAGGAACAGCCTTTTACACACATCTTTGCATACTTGTCCAATTATTATTTACTAAGGATAAATTCTCATTGCTAAAATTACTTGGTCAAAAGGTGTGTATACATTTAAATTGTTGGTAAGTAACACACAACAGGCCTGTAGAAAGACTGCGACCAAACACAGCCCCTCTAGCCGTGCCTGAGAGTGGGGGTCAAGGATATTAACGGCCCTGCCTCTGCTGATATTACGTAAGCCATCTTCAAGCCCTAACGCCAGATGCGGGTACCTCTTGCTTTGTTGTTGATCCTCTTTCTTTGGCTACTGGAGGTGTGAGAAAGCAGAGTGGCCTGCTGGTGGTTGGAGTCCACAGGGCTGGTAGCAATGATGTTATCTTTATACTTGTTCATCAACGACAGCTTGGCATTGTCGCTTCCTGTATAAGGAAAGGCCAAGGCAGAAACTTTAAGAAAAGGCCAGAGAAAGTGAGAGCAAGGAAATCTGCATGAACCAAGGAGATGGGGTTTCACAGAAACTGAAATATGAAAGCTTTAAAGTGAGAGACTGGCAGAGACTGAAATGCTTCTTTTTGATTTCTAGGGGACTACAGAGTTATGAGAGAAGGGGTGAAGAAAGGAAATCTAATTCAACCAATTCTGTATTGATAGGGTCACCACGTGTGGCCGTTTGGTGAGATACAGACTGCAGATTTCTTTCCTTTGGTCAGCACAGAGTTTCACAGAAATTTGAATTTGAGTGCATTCAGGCAGAACTTGCCCCCTCTCTTTCATCCCAGTCTGCTCCGTTCCCTATTGCTGACATCCAGCTCTCTCACATATTTGTGCTATCTGCCTGCTCCCTGAGTCTCTAATCATATGGCTACTTGGTGGGCTTAGCACTATGGCAGGTGCTATGGAATATATGAGATATTGAAGACACATCCCCTAATCTCAAGGAATGTCTAGACTTTAAATCTTATTAAGACATGCCTAGTCATAGGATCTTCTCTAGATAACAAGCAGAATGGAAACCTCTATGATGTGATTTCAAGCCCCACAGAAAGTCCACATATCTTAAGCAATATTCAGTTTCAAAAATGTCTTCTTCAAAGATAATTGGGCAGTTCCTTGAAGGATCATTGTCTTGGGGTTTTATCTACAGATAGTTGTTATTTATAGAAGTATGAGAGATAGGCTATAAATGAAAAGTACAGTCATTTCCTCTCTGCATTTTACTGACTCTGGTCTTGTTCAGCCACGTTAGATCCAAGTCTCTTCCACCCAGTGTCTCATAGATGCACAAAGCGTCTGAGGTCAAACAGTTTGATTGTATTCCTTTATTTTCTTTGAAGAAGAACATCCCTTGTAAAGACCACAGAGGTATGGGCAAGACAACACAACTAAAACACCCCAGGCCAAAGTCTCAGGAGTCATAGAAAAGAAAGATACCTCTGTCCCCTCCACTTCAATGGAAAATTTAATTGCCCACACAAACATACTATATACAAAAATGTCACACACACACGTTGATCTTTTCTGCTATATCCCTATTTTCCTGAGGACTGCTCATTATATATGAAAAAGCCTCTAACCCACTCTTCTGTTGGACGTAAAAGTACCTCTACTTCCAGTGCAAAGTGGAAGTGGAGAGGGATCCATCCAATTTACCCTTGTTCTTCTGATTTCGTATATTAGAAAACAGCTCCCATCATCTCAGGAAAATGCTTACGCTTCTTGCCCACCTGGGAAAGGGCACGGGCACATCCCACTAGGTATGGGAACCAGCCATGAAATTAGAAAACAGCTGTTCCCTACCCACTCCCTAGTGCCCTGAGACAAGGACCGAGTCACCCACCTGGCGTGAGGTCCATCCCTGCCTTCTCGTTGCAGCCCTGCAGGGAGTCAAGGGTGCGGGTAACCTGGCTGGCGAAGTCCTCCCCTCCGTTCATGCACTCCCTCTGCAGGTGGTGGCGCAGGTCAGTGATGTCGTACTCGTAGCCATCCAGGATGGGTGTCTCCCGGATGCTCAGGGTGCCGCTGGAGTTGTGGCCCTGCACGCGGGCATTGCGCAGACTCTCCCGCCCGTGCCCGCCGATCAGCACAGAAGGAATGTAGTGAATCTCATTGGCAGCCTCAGCGCTGGCACTCTTCTGGGGCTGGGGGACCCGGCGGCGCTTGCACCAGCGCCGGCGAGTGTATAGGATCATCACAAGGCACAAGATGGACAGCAGCAGTGCTATCATGCCACCCTAGGAAGAGAGGACAGCAGGTGGATGCAGGAAGATGAGTGAGCTCATCCCACCAAGGGGCCTCAGCCCTCCCGCTGTTACCACCCATCCCTCATCCATTAATTCATTCATTCACTTAGGTGCAGTAAGCGCTTATAGCAAGCATCACTCAGCAGCAAAGGGACAGTGTGCTGTGATCGGTGATCAGGGTGAAAGAAAAATGGAACTGGGATAATCAGTGCATCATTTCAAGTGATCCACGGTTGCTTCTGGCTTAGCAAACAATTTGAAGAAGAAAGAAGTCTTTGTGATTGTGTGTGTGTGTGTGTGTGTGTGTGTGTGTGTGTGTGTGTATGTGTAATTTCAGCTGCAGAAATAAGAGAGAGGGTTTTTTAAGGCAGATCTGCTATATGTAAAGCTGGTTTCAGGCCAATTTTTAGCAGTGGGATGGCATCTGGTTTCTTCCTCTTTCATATCTTAAAATCAATCATATATAGATTCTAACTCTGCCTCCACCAACCATCAGCAAGTCCTATAAACTCGAAACCTCAGATTCTGTATAAGGGAGAAGATACCACAGATTCCTCGTCTGTATAATGGAAAAGATACCACTTACCCTCACAGGGTGGTGTAAGTACTAAGCTGGGTAACTATGTAACACATCTAATAGATTGTATCACAGGGAGTCAAGGCTGTCAGCCTAACCTTAAATGTCTCCATCAGAGTAATTGCCCGAGCAGGAGAAAACCAGAGACCCATCCGAAGAGAAGTTTACATCCATCAGGAACTTACAACCAAGTGTGCAGAGAAATCTCATCATTTGAACATGACTTTTGGGGTCACTGCTGCTTTAGGAGACAGCCTTCTCCCACTCACACAGTCCTGAGTGATGTTCCCATTCTTGCTAAGCTCAAGAGAAGGGACTGAGACCCATGTTGTCCTGGACTCAGACTGGCAGAGGAGTTTCCTTCTGAACCTTCTGGTGCTCCAAGGCCATCCTCTGAGGCCATTACTTAAAAGCCTGAACACAACTAAGTTGTCTGTCAGAGACGAGGATGCAGTACTCAGCGAGGCTGAACGCCTCGCCTTAACGCGTGCCCAAGGCAGTGTTTGGAGACAAGGGCTTACAAGCCCATTGCTGCACAGCACTCAGTGGGCATAAATCTTCCCGTGCACAATCTGTATTCACTCCCTTTATTTTGGTCAATATCCCTCGGAACCTATTTCATTAGGTGGGCGTGTGTCAAATGGTTCTGCTCTCAATCTTGGGCTTCAATCACTGTCACCCCATCATATAGGCTAGAGGTGAAAACCCTCTATTAATTCCCAGGGGCTCGCCCACACACGGCTGGGTCAAGATGATTCCCTTGAATATATTAGAGGGGACTTTTTCCAGTCTCATAATAATTATATCTTAGATTTATGAAGTTCCTCTCCCTGTAAATTTTCCCATTTATCCTTCCTCTCCCACCATCACTGTGAGCAAAGGAGCACGTGTGTACGCACTCACACACACGATGTTGCTGCTTTCCAACAGGCAGCTCAGAGGAGCTGAGACAAGAAGTAACGGAGTCAGCTGTCAAGTGACCTGTCATGTCGGGTGGCTTTTTGGAGACATACACTGGCCTCCAGGTTTTCAAATTTTTCTTTTATCTGCATAACCCTTTCTCCTGGTGAAATCTCTCAAGCAAGTACAGAGAAAGAATGAATATGAAGCTGCTCAGGTTACAGCGGGGGTGGGAGTCCAGAGCCAAGCATTCTAGGTCCCTGATAAGTGTCACCCCTGCCGCCCATGGTCCCTCCCTCCTGGCAGCCATGCAGACGTGCACAGAGAGCCCCTGGGGCACCTCAACAGGGCAGATCTGAGCCCTGCACCCGTTTGCCGAGAATGAGTGAGTGAGTCCAACCCACTGGATTTTCGGCAGACCCTTTATCTCATAGTCAGACCCACTAACTTTCCTTCATCCCAAACTGAAACTGCAACGATAGGTAATTAAGCCACACAAAAAGAATAACTTCCCAAGGAGGGAAGTTGTCAGACATTGAATTAGGCAAGTGAAAGCTCGAGGTAATTTTATTCCCTAAAGAGCTGTAAGGGGAGCATAAATATCAATCTCCCGGGAATGGTTTAAGCACCATCCTTCCTGCTCACAGAGAGGTCTTCAGGCGCCCCTTCCACTCTTCCTCTCTGATTCTCCTTTCAGTTGCTCACAACGGGGTTGTAATAAGATCCAGGCCATAGGTTCATGCCGCATATTACACAGGAATAAAGCAACGACAGTGGTCTGTTAATCGGGCTTTTACTTTGTATCAGGCATTTGCCCCAAATGCTCTACACTTTTTTGTGTGTGTGTGGTACGCGGGCCTCTCACTGCCGTGGCCTCTCCCGTTGCAGAGCACAGGCTCCGGACGCGCAGGCTCAGCGGCCATGGCTCACGGGCCCAGCCGCTCCGCGGCATGTGGGATCCTCCCGGACCGGGGCACGAACCCGTATCCCCTGCATCGGCAGGCGGATTCTCAACCACTGCACCACCAGGGAAGCCCCGCTCTACACTTTTAAATCTGAGAGGCAGGGGCAACTATTTCCCCATTTTACATTTGAAAAGGCTAGGGCACAGAGGCTGAATAACTTGTCCAAGGTCACACAGCAAATGAATCATAGGACTGGAATGGGGCCAAAATGACTCCCACTCCAGAGCCTACCTTCTTAACCACTAGGATGCAGTCACCCCGAGTGAGCTTCGCTCACTGGAGACATATACACCCTGGCATCTATCTCATGAATTTTAAAAGGATAGAGTAGGAGAATATGGGTAATTCCACCTGAATCCATCCTCACCTTTCGAAGGGAAAAGAGAAACTACTCAAAGTGCACATCTAGCTGACAAAGAGACACTATCGTAAACAAAGGACCTTGCACCAAGCACCCACTCAAGCGTCCAACTCAAGGTTAGTAGGCAGGGCAAAGAGACCAGGTGCATTTCAAGGTCTCTGTGGTAAAATAAGACTGTGCCTCACACACCACTACATGCCTGGAGGATACCATTAGACTCTCAGTTTAGTTGAATTTCGACAGAGAAATCTGTGTTCTCTCTCAACTGTGAGATCAGTGAAAATCTTTAGACTCAGCCCCTCCTCTTCTGAAGAAATGAAGGCCCAGAGAAACTACAAAACTAGACAGTGTAGAACTGGTTCTACACCCAGATCCTCTTCCACTGCTCTTTTCATGGTACTGTTTTGTTAGGTTCATCTAAAGTCCCCTTTACCACGTAGGGGCCTAGACACCCAATTAGCAATATTTCATGCTAATTTTTTAAAAAAAATAACAACTCGGGCTTCCCTGGTGGCGCGGTGGTTGAGAGTCCGCCTGCCGATGCAGGGGACACGGGTGCATGCCCCGGTCCGGGAAGATCCCACATGCCGCGGAGCGGCTGGGCCCGTGCGCCATGGCCGCTGAGCCTGCACGTCCGGAGCCTGTGCTCCGCAACGGGAGAGGCCACGACAGCGAGAGGCCCACGTACCGCAAAAAAAAAAAAAACCCAACAAAAAACAACAACTCATAGGGAGCTAGAATACAAGTTTTTGTCTGGCTAAACCAGTTCATTTAGCAGCTCTAGTGTTGCTTTAGCAAAACATTCCCTCTGCTGAGACTCACTCACTCCAGACGACCTCAGTTTTTTAATAATCAGTTACCAATAATAAGCTCCAGCCATTAGGTGAAACTCAGCACAGGCATGTGAAAAAACATTCTCAGGCACTCAAATTGTGGAACAGTCTCTCTGCATCTATAACCCAAAATGATGGCAGATGTCACAACACTTTGTTATGACTTACTAGTTGTGGACTATTATCAAAATAATATACATAAGTTATACGATATTAATTTGTAATATTATTTAATAATAATATGTTGTAATAATAATTCGTAAAATCACTATACACAAATACCTCTGGACTGATTATCTGCTCAATCCAGGGAGGAAGGAGTAGGTAGGAGAACTTTATGTACAGGGCCTCCACTATACTGGGAAAAGGCATGGGTGTAGCCACTTTGATAATGTTCCCTCTATGGTGAGGACTCAAATCCAGCATTCAAATTCGATTGCTTTTGCATTCCTGTGATGAACCACGGTTCTTTGATGTTACCATTATTTTTAACCCTTCTACTTCCATCGGAGATCTTAAGCAGTTTCAGTGAAACTCACAGAGGCTCTATGATTTTTCTTTCAACCTAATGAAACCAAGAGGTGGCAGATGAATGGAAAGAAAGCCTAGGCCAAGAAGGGCTAGGAGCTTCCTAATAATCAAGTCAAAAAGAGCAAGGCGAGTTCTTGTCTGACAAAAGGAAATTTGTTGGTAAACTTATAGTTACCAAAGGGGAAAGGGGGGAGTGATAAATTAAGAGTTTGGGATTAGCAGATACAAACTACTACATATAAAACAGAAAAACAAGGTCCTACTGTATAGCACAGGGAACTATATTCAATATCTTATAATAACCTATAATGGAAGAGAATCTGAAATAATATATATGCAACTGAATCACTTTACTACACCTGAAACTAAAACAACATTGTAAACCAACTATATTTAATAAAAAAAAAAAGAAAAGAAAAGAAAGTTTGTTGGGAGGAACAAACTTCCTCTAAGCATTCAACCCCATTCAAATAGACTTCCACCTGGCATGTGAACATGAGGATACTGACAAACGCAGTGGGCAATGTGATCTCCCAGGCTTTACAGAAGTGCACAGGAGTTCTTCCTATACCTACACCTTGCTTTGAGCTTCTGCATTACCCTAGCTGTGTTCAGAGTATGTGCTTCGTCTATGTGTTAACTTGAATTTTTATGGCAAAACAAAACAAACAAACAGAAAAACCATTAAGGTACATCTGGACCCAAGTGAGGAGTAACAAAATGCAAGCTTTGAACATTAAAAAAATAACACTGACAGCAAGGTATGTAATTTTTTGCTCTTTATTCATCTTTTCATGAGTTTTCTGATTATTCTATTGATTTTCCTCAAAACTGTTAAAATTTTTGTATCTACAAGTATGTTTGGGGTATATGAAATCTCCACATCTATTAATAAGATGCTTGCAAAAAATGGTATTTAAAAATATATTTTTCTTTAAAAAAAATCAATAAATCATTTCTGCTGGCTTCAATAGAGATCAAACAAATGAAATCAGCTTTTATTTTCTCATGAAACTGACATTTTGGGCACTTACCTGAGAGAGTAGCATGAGGTTTGTCAGATAGTTTGCAGATTTTGTAATATTTATGTAACAATGTTTTATATAGCATTGATGGTGATTGCTCAGGGATAGAAAGTTCTAGGCAGATTTCCCTTTTATGCTCATCCTAGTCATGCAGGCCAACCACAAGACTGTCTCATTATCTGACCTGTGTATTCATCCTGGGTCTGGGTCATTCCTCACTCCCTTAGCTAACCCTTACTTGTCCTTTAAAGTCAGTTCAGTGACATAACCTCAGCCAATTCTTCCCTATATCACTGAACCACCCATAGAACCTTCCACATAACTAACCACAAGTACTTTTATCTCTGATTTGCTTGTTGATCTCATCTACTAGATTATAGACTTCATGAGAGCAGAGGATGCTAAGTTCCAGGGTCAATCCTAGTGCCTTCCATGAAGTAGGTGTTCAATAACTGTGGAAGGAAGGGTGGAAAGAAGGGAGGGCGGGAGGGGGGGGGAGGAAAAGAGGAAAGGAGGGAGGGAGGGAAGAAGGGGAGGTCAACTTTGAGTATCTTTCAATATGGACATCATCTATGTGCCTGCAAGCAAAGCTTATATGTCAGTTGCTTATGTGACTCATCCATTCAATTCATTACTCAATCATTCAACAGATATTTACTCACTTTAGTGAGGCATTTTTCTTATGGTCACGGTCATGCAGATACTGCAGTGAATAATAAAGGAATAGGTCCCGATCTCATGGGGTTTACATTTGAGTTAGAGAAAATAATCTCTATACTTTGGTTTTTAAAGGTAAACATAGGCACAAAAGGAAGATAAAAACAGATCACAAGGACTGGAAATAGCCTGCCATGACTTCTTTTCTTATAACAGAAGAAACTGTGATAGGTAAAGATATTTGGACTGGAGGTTATACTCTAGGTATAACCTATAACGTCAGGGGCCAGTAAAATCCTTCCATTATCCCAAATCAGTGTCATATAATCGGTAAATCCCAACAAAAAGAATCCAGATTTATCAAATTTCACCAAAGTTTAGGGAGTCACCTGGGTTTTGTGAACCCTTGGCAGAGAAGTGGAAAAGCTGAGATTATGTTTCCAGCTACCATCTGTCAAGTGGCTGCAGACAATCAATCAGCTCACATTTCAAAGCTTAGCTTTGCCCTAGGAGTAACCAGAATAGTGAATCTGAGACATAATTAATTATCCCTCAAGGCAACTGGACACACTGAATTCAAATTATATTCCTAAAGGAATTAAATGGTGGTTAAAAACTAAGGATAAAATAGACGAGTTTGGTGGCCTGTCAGCTATTTTTCCCCCATAACAAAGCCCAAAGGTCTAGGGCAAATGCCCTCTCTCACATATGACAGTGATCATTTCTATCTCTCTCCAGCTTTCAAAGACAGACCAAGAGGAGAAAAACTGTGTAAGCCCATATGGCAATGCTGCTCACTTTCTAATCTAGACCCAAATATCCAGGGGTAGGGAATGGATGGGGTGAATAGATGATTTTCAAGGCCCCATCCAATCCTACGTTTCTCTGAGCCCAGTGGAAAACTATAGTAAGTTTCTAATAGCATGTAGGTCACCAATAAAATAGGAGAGCTAACCAGAACAACTTTGTGCAAGTTGCACAGCCTCTATGAACCTACCCCAGGCCTTCATCTATCAAATGAAGTGATTAAAAGAAATGCACTGACTCTTCCAAATTGGAAACGTCCTGATTATAACACTGATACCTGTCAAACTGGAAATAACTCTCAACTGGTAAACTAATTATGGAAAAAATATTTGTGAGCTCTTCTTGCCCAGTAATGTCAGAAACTACAGACCAAGGAACTCATCCTTCAGAGGCAGGCTATCAACTCCAGCTAGCCAATGCAGCCCTGATAAGCAGACCCACCCACTTCCCCAAAGGCACAATAGGCCTTGGAAATCAGAAGATGTCACTGAAATTGTATTAACACATTCTTGACCTTGAGGATCCTTTTACTGCCAGAAGTCCCTAAACTAGAAGAGAAAGCCCCTTGGTTTGCTCTTCTGGCAGATTCTCTTTTCTGTGGTGGCTGGTGAATAGAAATCCATTATCCTCTGCCCATCTCCTTCCCAAACGGAACACAAAAGCTACAGGTTAAGCCTATTAAGTAGTGGGTGCAATTTATAAATTATTAGGAACATTACCTCCCCTTGGGGGTTTGCTGAAGTCTTTAATCGTGTGGAAATGCTTTCCAGTTGCCACAGGCCACCACGTTAATTAAGAGGCTTCAACATTCCTCTGGGGCTTCTGATGTGAATTGCACATCCCACTGGCAGGGGACAGACCTGCCCTGCCTGGTTAGCCTCTCACTGGAGCCTGCTGCCATGAGATGCTTCAGAACCCCATCCCCACCCTTCTAAGTCCAAATATCCAAAGCGTACGGAAGACATAGGATGTCCCCCCAAGATCTCTCATTAAAATGCCATTTGGGGGGTAAAGATAGGGACCAGGCAACCTTCCATATATAAGCAAGAGAAAAACTCTAAGATCAAGAGCTCCCTAGGTTAGGCAGATTGACATCAGAGGGCCCTCCCAACCCAAGGAGGCTATGAGCATGAAGTTCTTCTCAAGAGGAAACTCAACGTTATAGCTTTTAATTTTTTTTTTTATTTTCCCAGGTCTAAAAGTTTTGATTCTGTTAGGTTTGATCACTGTCTTTCTTCTTTAATCTGGGAAGTTTGTCTTCAACTTCTCTGTGAGGCTTCAGGAGTTTCAGCTAATGAGAGCCTGAAGCTCTGCAGGGAAAGTGGCTAGAGTCTAGCATGCTGGAGCCAGCCTGGGCTATTTCAAGTTGTCCTCTTTCAGGTTCTTTTTATAGAGCTGCTTTTTTAGTTCTTGGGATTTTTCTTACCTCTGAGGCTTGACTTTGCTGTCCCAAAGTAAAAGCAAGGGAGTACATTTGTGCATAAGGAGCTCAGAGCTCTCTGATCACTAGTAGCTTGGGGAACCTGCCGTTTGCCTTAATGAGAAGGCTGAGGTCGAGTGGAGCTGGTCGAAGCAGGGTGACAGAAGCACCTTGCCACGGCTGGCTTTTCCGGGCCCAAGGCTACCCTAATGGATCTCCTAATTCCAAAGACTGGCCTAGATTGCTGCAGAGTGAGAGAGCCGCGAGGAATCAGGCAACAGAGGCAAAGCTGAGGTCCTCCACTCCCTCTAGATGTAGACTTAGAAAATTTCTGAGAGATGCTGCTGCTTAGTCAGATTATGGATGGGACCGCAATCAGTGCTATGTTAAGAGGCTGGCCCCACGTGTGACCCATCGTGTGGGTATGTGCGTGCACGCACGTGCACAAATGCGTACATTGTGCGTGACAGGCAGGCTGGGAGATAAACGGGTCCACACAGAAGCAAAAGCACGCCAGGTCGCTGTCTCAGCAACCCATGGGCAGAGCTGTGTGAGACAGGCTCCCTCCACGGACCATGTGCACCAGCCCTTCAGAACTTCACAAGCCAAGCATGAAGCCAATAAATAAATATCTCCAGCTGGATAATGCTCCATGCCTATTCTTGGCCACGTTATTTTCCCCCTTTCCTCTTTGTTTTTATGCAGTAGGTGATCTCAATGAAGTAAAATAATAACAATAATCTGCTCCATTAGGACCAAGCATTAAGGGAATTATTGAAGAAGTAACAGAAGAGGCAGCTGGCACGGTATATGTTAATGACCACTAGACTTTAACCCTCTTTCTCTCTGAACATAATGGAGTTGTTAAACTCTGTTCCTCCCATCTCCCCAAACGTCAGGTAGCCCAGCCCAAGGGGAGGAGAGGAGGTCTCAGAGACCTAACAGCTCTGTGGGCAGCAGCTGGCACTGAGCAAAAGAAAACCAACTGAGGGCAGACATTGTGCAAGACCCCTGTGGGGATTCCAATGACCTGTGGAAATTCCAATGACTTCAGATGAAAAAAGTTGGGAATAAAACGGAGAGAGTGTCAAGATGTCAAGATTTCCCTGATTTGGGCACATATTCATCAACATCACTCTCTGAACCAGGTCTTTTTTTTTTTTTTAAAAGGTCTTTTTTCCTCCCCAGCTAAAAACTGAGATGAACCTTTAAAGGCTGCATAATCCAGGAGATGCCTGCGAGGGGAGGTAGAAGGCCCTTCACATAGGTGCGGGCCTTGACCATATTTTTGTCCCACAAACAGAGGTCCAACTTTATCATTGTGATTGCCATGAGGTCTTCTGTGGCAGGGTCTAGTCAAGTATTCAGAAGCCCTGCCAGGGTTTTCTTTCACAGTAGAACCTCCAATGGCACAGTGTCTGTACTGGGAGAGGTGACAATCCTACAGAGCTGACGGTTAGCTTTGCAAAGATTTCGGAGGCTACATACCACTACAAAAGCATTTCTCAACTCCTATAGCAATCCCATTACATATGCCTAATTCCTCCCCTGAATTCCTGCCTCATTCTGCAATTCTACACACACACTGCCTTATTCCTATAGTATCAGCACAATGGAGGAGAAATAATAACTACCATTTGTAAAGTATATACCGTGTGCCAAACACAGTGAATGGTGAACTACCACTATCATTTTATTTAATCCTACCAATAAATATAAGTAGTAGGAATTACCATTTCCATTTTTTAGGTGAGGAAACAGGATTTCAGAGGGGCTACATAATTTGCTCAAACCAAGACTCAACCACTGACCTTAACAATGTTGTTTTATGACCCTGTTGAGTAGAAAGGAGCCACCACTGTAGCCTGGGCTGCAATTCCCCAACTTCCCACCTTCTCCAAATTAAGCCCTGGTGGTCTTGCTCCTATATCTAACTCTTAGGGTTATGCAAGTAAGGATTCTCAAATGTCCACACTCAGTACTGTCTTCACTGCCTGCCCCAGATGCCCCCAATCTTCTTCAGTTAAGCTGATCAGTTAATGTAATCACTGGGTTGACCAAGTACATAATTTCAAGCAATAATTTAATTGTGCCAAGGGCGGCCAGACTTACCGGGCTGTCGTTTTGACACGGGAAGAGAAAACTTAACGGAGATATCTGCTCTTGGGTGGATGTTTTCTAAGTGAAATCAAATGCCTTTAGGGTCAACAGGCACAGATGCTCAACTATCTCCTTGAGAATAGCCTGCCACACTTGCACACAAACTCAGGTCTCTTTGCTGCCTGTAAGCCCTTGTTCTGGGGTCAGAGCGCTAAGAGGAACAGTAGATGTGTTCCATAATATAACAACACATGTAGAAGGTAGGCTGGGGAGAAAATGTGGGACTTGAACACTTTCAGGGAAATTAGAACCTGCATCAGTCAGGGTCACCCAAAAGACTGCTGGCCAACAGATTTGGAAAAGGTAGGAGAAACCCTGCAGGTCATGTTTTGCATTAGGGCCCTAACAATGATAATGGTCACTCCCAATGCAAGTCCGTTAATGCTGATCAAATACAGAGGTTAGCAAAACTCTTATTCATGGCTTTCTGCTCATAAAGCTCTTCTAACTTGTAACTTATTTGACCCACCTTGCTAAGGAGAATAACGGGCATCCATGGTCACATCTCTTGTAACACTCCAGCTGTGACTCAATCTTGGCACCAAGTAATATGCATAATAGAGCTGAAGAATTGGAGCAGGCAAGGGAATTAAGGACTGGGGGAGACGCTGACCTACGAACACAGTTAGTGTTTCACATGCTAAGATTCCCTCCAAGACCCTCACTCCTTGCCAGCAAGCTTTGTCTGACACCAAAGAGGGGAGGGGGAGGGAAGACTGACAGTCGAGAGTCTCCTCTTGGGCCATACACTAAGTGCTGTGGCTCTTGTTTCTCCTTGTTAAAAAAAATTATTACAATTCAATTTTTCTCTGGAACTAATCAAGCACAAAATCTGGAGAAGAGGCCTTGTTTGTGAAGGCAATCTCCGAGCAAGACACTGACGTTCTCATTAGGGCAGGCTTCATTAAACCACCGGTTCCAACATCAGCAGCATGTTGTCTTCAGCTAATTACATTTTCGCTGGCAAAGTCATTGTACAAGTCTTCAAATCCTTCCCATCATTAATTTAAAGCACATGCACACACAACAACTCCCTGCCCTGCCTCCTCCCTCGCTGGCCTCCCACCCACCCATCTCTGCGTGCTGTCAGCTTTGTTCTTCTGGTTTTCCAGGACTTCTTTCTTGTATTGGGGCTTTGGAGGGGGAGGTGATGAGGTGAAGTAGAGAACCTGTCACCTGTAAGCTTGATTTCTTCACTAGCTGACCACGGCTCACTTTGTTCCCGGCCAGATGCTAGTTATACATCCCAGGACCTTGGATGCAAGCCCAGTGCTTGCCCGCAAAGACGGGCCAGAGCAAAGGGAAGCTGGAAGTTAAACCCAGCTCTGCCCCATCCCACCCATGGAAAGTGACAAAAGGCCTAACTCTGCTATTGTTCTGATTTACTGATCAACAGCTTGATCACGCAGAGTGCATCCACAGGTCAGCCTGATCTGGCCAGAGACACTCACATGATACAAAGACAGTCGGGAGGTTGTGCTTCCAAGACAACTGAATGAGGCAGACATCATCCACCCAGCAAATGCATAATCCTGTTCCTGGGGCAGGCATGTTTTCCTGACCCCGTGGAAGTTGTTCCCAGCCAGCCTGCAACATCATTACGGCTTAGTGCAGATCATGGCATCCACGAGGTTTCACTTTTCTACTTTTTGATAGGAGTGATTTAGTTTTTTTTCTCTTCTTAACATTCAGTTCAATTGTAAGGGAGAGAGGGGCAGAGAGAGAACAGGATAGGGTGACAGGGTTGTCTATGCCCATCTCTGCGCCTTTGCCCTCTCCCTTCCCCGACACGTCCTTCCTCACCCTCCTTCTACCTCAGTTCTTCACACCCTTATAAGTCCCAGCATAAGTTCCTCTCCTTCCTGAAACCTACTTTGATTACTCCAATTCTCAGACATGGCATTCGCTCCCAATTTTTAAAGCATATAAGAGCTTTTCTTAATTAATCTTTAATCCCTGATTCTGCTGTTTCCCATATCATAGCTCTGACTAGACTTGCAGGCAGAGACCATGGTTTAAAAACTTTCTACAGTCCCAGCCTTAGTAGAGGGCCCAGCCCAGAACTGACCCACTGTAAATAGCTCACTGCTTGATTAATTACAGGGAGGCACATTCAGCTGGCTTGCCAAAGCTGATAAAGCACAAACAGCATGATATCTACACTGTCAGCTCAGAATTAAGGCTTCCATCTGGAAGCCCTCTTTGCTCTTCTCAGCTGGCTCCTTGGCCAACCCTGAGGTGCTCTCTCGGCTGTAGAGCCTCCCACGAAGGAGTCAGCTACAGGAGGGGGGTCTGCTTCCTCACCCCAAGGGAGTGAGGAATGGGAGGTCCACGCTACAGATCCATCAACCAGAGGATATTAGCTGTGTTTTCAGAAAGCGTGATGGCTTCTACCTACCCAACTTCATTCTAGCTTGTATCTTTCTGTACCATTAGCAAGCCATTGTGAGATGGCAGAGGGCTCATTTCAGCTGACAGAGATGCTTTTCTAGTAAAACGAACTGACCTGTGCTTGGATCTGACTGTTCTTGCTGTCCGCCACAGAGCTCTGCATGAATAGAGTCTCATCATCAGAGACGTCAAAGACATTTGTTATCACATTTTAAAACATTGGTTTAGCACCTAATTATAGGAAGAACGATATATGTGTTTTACAAATAGTGTAAAAAGAAGTCCCTTTTCTTAAAAACTAAAGCTTTAATTTTTGTTTTTGTTAATATAAGCATTATTTGTATTTATGTGTGTATACATATATTTACATTTGTATGTCTAGTTCTGCAGAGTGACTGCAGGTAGGATGGAGAAGTTCCTGTTCACTCCATTCTGTAGTTGGAGAAATTAAATCTGGCTTAGCAAGAGGGCCAAACACTGTCAGGACCAACAATGTGAACAGTTTTCTCTGCCACCACACCACGACAAATGCGGGCTGTACCCGGGGGAGATCCCACAGGCACACCTAGGGTTTGATGTACTCCCAGCACCAGATGTCACTCCATTTTTTTTCTCTCTCAGTCAAGAAGCCGCACCAGAATACAAGTTGAGTGAGAATGACCTTATTACAGGTCATTTATAACATTGACTCCACTCTAATGGAAAAAAAGGAAACCAGTCACAAATTTCAGCACTTTACCTATCATTAGTATCAGATTCACTTGGCACACTTTACAATTGATGGGGTCACGGCACTGTGGCTGCAAACTGCAGATGTATGAACACAGCCACTGAGGACAGGGAAAAAAAAAAAACAAAACAAAAAAGATTTTTTTTATTCCTGGGAGCCTGGCTTTGCCCAGAAGTCTGGGTCAGGGACTGTCGAGTCTTCAGGTCCTGGGAGAGGCCTCTTCATTGTATAACACCAGGTGGTACCACCTTGGTCCTCATGTCATACCATGTAATACACTCACAGCTGAAGTTCTCACTCTGAAGATCTTTCACAGTGATTTTGCTTAGTGTCAATTAAACCAAATTTTTATATATATATATATATATATAGAGAGAGAGAGAGAGAGAGAGAGAGGGCCTTGTGACCTGGCCAGCTCTGGTGCGTGTGTCAGTCTTCCCTAAGTTCCTTTTCCACGACTATGCAGAGAGATGAAGAGAGGTGAGGGCTTAGCGGAGAGAAAGGAACCCCAACGACCCGAGAGGAGCCCTGAGCAGAACATTCCACCAAACGCCTTGCAACACAGAGGAAGCGGCCCTGACTGAGCACCTGGGCCCCAGTCCCAGCAGTGCCACTTACCAATCATTCGGCCCTTTGGCCTCTTTGAGCCTCAGCTTTCTATGGTGGCAGACTTGCTCGGCCTTCCCCACAGGGTTGTCTGTTCATTCCCAGAGTCTCTTTCGGCCAGGCCCCTGGCTGGGATACAGAGATACACGATCCCTCCCCTAGCTAGGAGATCACACTCAGTGAAAGCAGGCTCCTGCAGGGATGAGGGCTAGGGCAGGAATATGCACCAGGGAGTGCACTGGCAGGAAACCACCCCAGAGGGAAGGGGCCCAGGGATGCCTCCTAGGCGAAGTCATGGACTAATTTTAAAGAGGCATTAGAAGCGACCCCACTCGGAGGAGACAAAAGACATTTTACACCAAAAGTATGGCACTAGTGAAATCACAGATGAACTAAGTAGCAAGGGAGGTCCAGGAAAGATGACTGAGCTGGTCAGTGCACCTACAATGGAGAGTGGACACCAAGGAGTGATGGAAGAGAAGGGTCAGATCATGAGAGGTTCAACATCTTGGAATTTACCCTTCAGAGTGAGGAACTACTCAAGGCATTTTACCAGGAAGGTGACATTGTCAAAGCTGGATTTTACTAGGAACAGCCCGGTGGTAGTGAGAGGGGAGTTCTGAGGGGATGGTATCAGAAGGCAGCGTGAACAGGTGGAAAACCCATGCAGCAGTCAGCTGAGAGGTGATGGGGGCCTGTATCAGCAGTGGTGGTGGGGAGGGAAGGAAGAGAGGGATTCATTCTAGAGACTTTCAGAAAATCAAATGAGAAGAGCTTGGTGCTGGATTGAATGAGGACGGAGAGGGACGAAAGGGGATCTGACCTGGGTAACCATGCTGATGGTCCTTGCACCAAGCGAGGAGAGAACACAAGAAGTGGAGAGGGTGGTGGGGGAGACAGATGATACATTTCATCTGTTCTGTGTGGTTCGGAGTGCACGTGAGACATCCAGACAGATAGATCTGTAAGTCAGAAGCTTGAGGGAGAGAAGCCAGGGCTGGAGAAAGAGACAGATGTAAGGACCAAGGGGGAAAACACATGATACAAACAAATAATATTCATTCCACAAACACCAACTGGGGATGTTTCTTGTGTGAAGCGTTGTGCTGGTAGCTGTAAGAAATATAAAGATGAATCAGACTCAGACCAGATCCTGCCATTTAGGAACCCAGTAGAGAAGAAAAGACTCATCAAAATACTAACACACTGGATAGAAACAGACACCAGCCATGAGAGAGGCTCAGAGAAATCTTTCCTGTTGGCCTGGCCATAGGAAACCAAGAAGAAGGCATGGTCTCTGTTTGAGAGATTGGGGAAGGTGGCCAGGGGTAGATGTTTGAGGGAGGATGTAAAAGATAGGTAGGATTTGAACACATACACAGGGAGAGGAGTGGAAGGCACAAGGGGACAATGCCATGGCCATGACAGGTACAGGGACACTGAACAGGAGAGTGCAGAAAGGGGGATCCTGGGCTAAAGAATGAATAGGAAGACTGAGATCCTTCTGTTCCCAGATAATAAAATGCACCTTTTGTGTGGAGGATTCATAAGTGAAATAACGGTCTTTCTCCTCTGCAACCCTAGTGAGCTGAAATGATATTTTCTGGGTAAGGCAGCATATAGCACGAATGCTGGTGAAAAATGTCTGGATGTAGAAATAGCCCTTTGAATGTGCTCACAGAAATAGTTACACAGCCCACTTCCCACTCTAACTTTTTCCAAGAGATAAAACTAGGCAAAAATGAACATCGAATCCAAACTTGAGCAACGAGGCAAAGGAACTCACAAAAAGCATGTAGGAGAGGGAAGCGAGGAAGAGGAAAACAGCTGAATGTCCAGTGCCTCAGAGAGGACCTCGCATTCCTGGGTCCTGATGGAAATCTGGCATTGCCTTGTCCTTGTCTCCACACAAATGCTGTGCTGAGAACCAGCGGGACCCACCAGGAGGGGAAGGTGCCCTGTAAGTGCCTTCACTGTTAGTCGGCAAGGCAGAGTTTATTATCCTGTCAGGAATTTTCCTGCTAAAACAGACTTTTCCTCCTAACTGCTGTCCTGAGAACAGAGCACACAGGGCAACTGAGGCAGTCAGGCGAGGAAGAAATATAAAACCACTGGCTCAGCTGTGCTTGCCAGGAATCACGCCACCTCTGGCTTCGCTGAAGGCTTTTTAGGTAGGAGAATAAACATCCTCTTCTTAGAGCACCCAAAGTCCTCCAGAGGTGATTCCACAGTGCTCTGTGGGACATTTCCCCTTACCAAGTCCCCCAAGCTGGAGGTTGTGGGCCCTTCCTATGACCTGATCCCTCACGTGGTCCGGAGGCCACTCCATCCTGGAGCACTTCCTGCCAGCAAAGGTGGGGGCATGTCTAGGGAGACTCCCTGGGGGCTGAGAAGCAGAGCTGGCTGAGCACAGGGGCCCTAGGCCAGCAGTTCAGCAAAATCTCAGAGTGCCTGCAGAGAGATCCCAGTGGGCCACAGACAAGGGCTCACAGCCACCAAACTCCTTCCAACAGATCAGCACCGTGGGAAGTGACAGCTCCCTCCCAGGGCAGAATTTCCATCATCAACCCAACCTATAGGCACAGAAGCCCACCCTTTTCCGCACAGACCATCATCTCATGCTCATAAATGGAAAAAAGAAGAGCAGAGTTGCTGCAGGGGATGGAATCACGTTTTCTCGATATATTACCCTGAGGTCTGTTTTAACCAGGAATTGCTAGTGTCCCATCCGTCCTTCACTGTCATATTCCTAGGAAGTGAGATCTGAAGGCATCTTGAAGGGCATCTAGGCTGGGATTCCCGAGGCAGAGTACACACAGCCCATCCAGTGCTCCTGGTTGATGGCATGCTAATGGCTGGTAAAAGTATGAAACATTTTTATTTATTTCATAAAATTTTATTTTTCCTAACCTATATTGAAATAATTAACTATTACTTCAAACCTATGATTTTGTTGGCATTTTCATCTGAGATAAAGCTAAAATAACTTCAAACTGAAAAAGACAGTCAATTTAAATAAAAATATTCTGAAAACACTAACACAGATTGTATAAAAATTTGGCAAAAAACCTGAATGCCTAAAGTTTTGAAAACATTCATATACAGATAAGAAAATTGCGGTTCAGGATGGTGAAGGAGCTTGCCTAAGGTTTCACAGACTCTTCTGGGGAAAAGGACTATAGTGAACTCCTCCTGACTTCTAATTCAGTGGTCTTATCCAACATGAGGCTGCTCGTCTCCTCGACCGAGCTTTAATCACTGTTGAGGAGAGAAAAAGGAAATACAGTCTGTATGAGTACAGCTGGGCTCTCAGCCTGCACCACGCCGCCATGGAAGCCCTGGCTGGGACGTGTGGATGCTGCCCCATCCCAACTCCAGGTGGAGTCACAGGAAGGCGATTGTGACCTGGAGAGGCTGGAGGCCTTAGATGCCGGGGCTGCTCTCGCTGATCAGAAGAGGCCAGTTGAGGCGAGTGGGGCTGGGGACTGACACAGCCAGCGGAAGGCCTGAGGATGATGACCTGGATGTATACACTCCATGAAATTTCGGGAATAAATAGAGAATCAAAGAGAGATGCTTTAACGTCACTGCTGGGATGCAGAGCACGTCTGAGTCTGTTCTGTGTGGCAACTTACCTCACTCTGTAATAATATGTCTAAGGCCCATAAATGCCAAACCCTGACATGTTGACTCATAAATCCAAAATACTTTTGTGTCTTAATCCCAAAGCCTTCCATCTTTTTCCTCAGACGAGAAGAAGGGAGAAAACAAAAGGTTGAATCCTTTAATAAACATTTGGTATCAGATCTCCTGTAGGGATCTCATACAGCTCTGCCTTCTTTCTGGTGTTGGAACAGCAGAAGTCACCTTAGGTTCACGTTAAGCAAACTGTGGGATTGGGAGCCAGAGCCCAGAAGGCTCCAGATACTGTTCCATGAAGCACTTGTACTGTCAGGCACAGTCCAATGTATCAACAGAGCATCTGATTCATCCCAAGTTAGAAGGCTCCTTGACTCATCTCTGTTGCTATTTATGGAAGTCAGCAGCAGTGACAGAGGTGTCAGGAGAACTCATAAATAGCAGGGCAGTATTAAGAGGCTCCCAACCTCCCCGGATGTACCGTGGGGGCCCCTATGCAACATTGAGGAGGGCTCCTGACATCAGCCTCTCACGTAGGCAAGACTTTGAATAAACTTGAGCAGATACTTGAAAGGGTCACAGCTGATTTTATGAGACGAGGTCTTAAAATGCTTTGTCCACCCTCAGCCTCCTCAGCAAGGCAGAAAGCCACCAGCAACTCGTAAAGTCCTTCCGTATCACCAACTTGATGGTGATGTGTCTGGAAGCACAATTCTACTTCCATGCCCGCATGTACATTTATATCAGGTATTTTGCTTTAAGGAGATATTCTAACATGAACAGGCATTTCATATAAGTCTACTGTGTATGGCAAAGTTGAAACCAAGCAGGAGCCACAGGGAAGAGAAGACAGCATGTTTGCTAATCGGTATCCTGTTTATATTTCTTTTGTCAAGTCTAAGCACATTTTTGTTTTCATCAACTTTTGTCTTTACTAAACCCATCGATACCTCTCAAGAGAAGTTAATGTGAGTGCATTTCACCTGAACTTGTAAATACCATATGCCTTGAATTTTAGCAAGAACAGTCTTTATCAGTGCCTTCCTTAAGTGACAATTATAATCAATCTATGGGAGTCTAACGAAAACTAGCAAACTATTATCTTTTACACTGCAAATAGAACCCTGTAACTTCTACCAACCTGTTAGAGACTAGTCTCTGTTTGGGCTCTGTAAACAAACTGAGGAGAATGTACTAGATCAGGGTCACTAAACTATGGCCTCTAGGCCAAATGTGGCCCACTGTCTTTATAGATAAAGTTTTATGGAACACAGCCACATCCATGCATTCATATACTGTGTATGGCTGCTTTGGCACTATAATGGCAAGAGTTAGATAGTTGCAACAAAGCTTAAATGGCCTGCAAAGCTGAAAATGTTTACCATTTGGCCCTTTACAGATCCTTGGCCTAATCTCCTGCCATTGTCCATGCTAGAGGTCTCTCTGTGGGCCCAGCTAGCTCTACCTACTCTACCTAAATCTAGTTTGTCTCCAACCAAGGCCCATGGGTGTGGGTTTGAGGTCATATTTAAGGACAAACTTCAGGTCTGTGAGAGAATCCCAAAGCTTTAGGGAGGGGCAGAAGGTGAGGGAAGACAGCATGATCTGGAGAAAAGATAACAGCATTAAGAATAAGAATCTCTGAGTTTTTCCACCAATGCTGACCCTGAATATCACCCATCATTATATGCCTTCTTTTTTCTCTTGTGAATGTAATAGCAATCTTTGTATCTGTGGGTACCTGGGCAGAAAAGAAATTCCCATAATGACATCATTTGGTTTGATGAAAAAAATTAATTAATTAATGAAGTTCTTCCAGGGAAGTTTGGAGCTGAGATTACCATCCTAAACCACAGGATAGCTGCTAGGAAACCCTGTACACAATAAAAGTGACTTAACAATGCCCTGGATGTCCATGACCACATGCCAGCTTTGTAATGGGCACCTTCTGTGGCCCTGATGTCCCTAATTGCCTCAGTCTTTTCCCTGAGCACAACCCCTCTAGGACTCCTGTAAGACGCTGCTATGATCCCACCTGCTTTCCTGGCTCCCTAAGGTAGTGGGCCCCTGGGTAACACATTGCACACAGAAATTGTTACATCCAGCTTACATGGCACCCCAAGAGTTTACCTGGGCAATATTTACTAGGCACCTCCCACGGGCCAGGCACTGTAGGAAGTGCTTAATAAGAATCACCTCATTTAATCAGCATAACAGCCCTATGAGGTAGAATCTATTATCATTCCCATTTTACAGATAAGAAAAGTGAGTTTAGAGAGACTGAGCAATTTTTCCAAAGCCACTAGAAAGTCTAGTAAGTGGCAGAATGAGGATTTAATTTGGTCTCTCTGATAGCAAAGCCACTGCTACAAACTACCATAGCTAGACCATAGAACTAAAGTACTAGACCATAGAACTTACAGTCTTCAGTGGCTTCTTGGCTTCTCAATGACCTCTGCTCAGATCCAACCCCAGGCTTCTGTAATGCTTGATCTTGTTGCCCAGTCTAGCTCTTCACTTTCTGAAGTGACTCAGAGACTCCACCATGACAGTATCTTGCCCAATTCTCTATGTGCCCTGCTAATCTTCATCAACCAAAGGGTTTCTGCTGTACTAGCCAAAAGAAGCACATTTGTTCCACAGCCTACAAAACTGGAGAAGCCAGCCAGCCCTCATGCCACCAAGCTGCATTTCTTACAGCAGAGTGAAGTCTGAAGTCAGATATACTTGCCTGGAATCCTGGCTCCACCTATGTGAAATTCGGTCTTTGATTTACTTTCTCTACGTCTCAGTGTTCACATCCGAAAAATGGGAGATTTAATACTATTTCACAAAGCTGCTATGGAAATTGACTGACATTATTCATGAAAATAATCCCATACGTTGTCTGGGACACAGTGAGTGAAGGGATAGCCTCATCACTATGAATATTACCAGCTCTTAATATTGATTTAAACCCCACAGAGATTATGACTCTTTATTTCAAAAAGATCTTCAGGGATTTTTGGAACTAGGTACTTAAAAGCAAATTGTTGGCATCTATATCAAGTGAGCTAAATTGCTGAACAGAATATTACATCAAGTTGTTAAAAGACATTAGCATCCTTGTGAAAATTTGGCCTCTTAGCTATTTTCCTTGCTGTCTGGAGAAATGGGAGTAACTGAAGGCCTCTATGAGCTTCAGGAGAGAGAAGAATAGAATTGTAAAGAGGATGTAAAGAATGGAACGGAACAGGGAACCACCTGACACTCAGTTCTGCCAAAGGCCATCCTCAAACGTTAAGTGTTGATAATACGATTGAATGTTCCTTGAAAGCAGAATCTTGTCTTATTAGTTTTCTATCTCCTTAATAGTTAAAAAAGTACCTGAAGCCTGACATATCATCGCATGAAAGAATCAATAACTGAATGAATGAGTCAATGATTTTTTAAAATCAATGATAGGTCAATAATGTTTTTAAAATGCTTTTTTGGTTTACTGCAGAAGTGTGAAAGTACGTATATGAAGAAGCCTAAGTTTACTGTTACATGACTTTCACAACTTTAGAGTTGGAAGTCCCCAACTTCCCTCCTCCCTTCTCTGCCAATAAACCCGCTGCCAGCTGTGAGGCAGAGTGGCTGCAGCCAAGGTTAGTAGGTGGGGTCAGCTGAGCTGAACAGACTCTCAAATTCTGGGGTTTGCTTCCTGGTGTAGGCACAGACAGACAGATCTGCAGGCCACCTTGGTTGTGGGTCCTAGGGCTCAAAGAGTTAGTGGCTTTGAAGTAACAATGGGGACACATGTCAGATGAATCTCAGCAGAAAAAAGCTGACAAAACAACAAAAGCTGGTAAAAGGACATGTAATAAATATACCTTGGGCGCTCACTATGGGCCAGGATATGAGCTGGCTGCTGCTTAGAGTATATAGACTCTGACAACTGCCTCAATGCAAATCCTGGCTCTGCACCTTTAAGGCTGTTTGACTTCAGGTAAGTTTCTTAGCTTGTCTGGCCCTCAGTCCCTTCGTTTGTAAAATGAGATAATAACAAACTCTACCTCATGCTGTTGTGATACGAATAAAAAATAAGCTAATGTATATTGAAAGTACTTAGATAGTAAGTACATAGTAAGTGCAAAATTAAGACTGTGATGATGATGTGAGGGTGGTGATGAAATCTTTCGATCCTCCTAACACCTCTACAAGTTAGATTGTAGTTGCCCACTGTATTAAACAAGTGAATCATGGACTCATGACTTACCAGCCTCTACTAAAGGAAGTGGTTCCAAGCTGTGCCTGGAGCAGGAGTGACCATTTTCTGTGTCACCCATTAAGCCAACCTCCCCATAACTAGAGCCAACACAAGAAGGCTGGTTAAGGTTACATCTACCTATGGGATAATTTGATAGGAAAGTCTCTGAACATACGGGAACTATGGTAACTAGTGAGGTCCATCTGCTTGTTTCCCTGAGTTAGAAAAAGGATGGGGGGAAGTAGGGAAGCTGGCGGCCGCAGGAACAAAACTGGAAACCTTGTAAAGCTGAGAGCGGTCAGGTGAGGTCATAAGTGAGGTGACTTGACGAGTGAATGGATAGTACAAACATTTTATAAAAGTGTCAAAATGGGGAAAACATTTACAGAGTAGGCTGGACAAAGTTTCTCATTATGGCAACAAAAGTAACAGAAACAGGTGCAAAAAGCCAAACCACAAAGTGCTGAGGCTGGGGGCTGACAAGATGACTTGGATCCTACACAACCTACCTGCTCCAGGCTTCATGAAATTCTGCTTTTTAGATTTTTTTTTTAAATCAGAGGATTTCTGTCTCCCTTACCTCCATATGAATTTCTATAGTAAAACTCCATTACAAAGAAAGTCTGAGTAGATCTCCATTCTTTAAAGCTAAAAAGCCTAACCAATGCATTCATCTCACAGATGAGGTAATGAAGCTCCCCAAAAGGACAGCAGATTACATAAAGTGGTAAACCCAGATTTGAAGACCACCTTCCAACTAAATGCAGTGTTTCCTTCCACTACACCCCAGTTCCCACTCTACAGGAATACGGGAGGGCAGCCAGCAAGATGGAATAGCTAATCAACTGAAATGGCTAATGGATTCACATGTACCTGCACCTAATGCATGTCGACAAGAGATGCACAGCCAAACCACGGTGCCAGATGGGGGAGGTTTGCAAGCCAACTCTCCCTCAGTACCTGAAATAGCCCTCAAATGGACCCTGGCATCTCCAGGCTGTTGCACATCAGACAGTCAGAGACAACCCAAGAACAAAGGGGTTTTGTTTTTAGGGGTCTTGCTATTTTAGGAACTGCCCACCATTTTCCTCATGGAAGGCCAAGAACACAAAGATGGCTTTGGTAGGTGGACAGTATGGCCAATAGGTCAATCTAGCCCCATGATGGATGGCTTGAGCTCCTAGATAAGCTCCTTGGACTGAACGAGGACCTGTCTTTCTGTACCTTCCAACTTCTTACTCTAGTTCTGTCCTTTGTGGTAACACAAGATGTCTTAACACCTCCATTTGTTTCTCAAAGATCAGAAGGACTAGCCCTGATAAATTAGGGTATCCTCTCTCCAACTAAACAAATAATATCAATTGACAGTAAAGATGCAAAAGTGATTCTGATGAATGAATCTGCTAACAAATTTTCTGTAACAGATTTGTTGAAGGTAAAAGGTACTGAAAGAAAAAGCATCTAGCCCTCTCTCCTATGCCCACGTACACCTAATGAGTACCTGACAGTCTTGGTGGCACATAGGAATGACCATGCTTAGAACTGCTCTTCTCTGCCCTAGAAATGGCTGAGCTTTAAGAGTGAAATGAAGACAGCTTCAAGCAAGTAATATGCGACGCTTCGGCAGCTGAACTGAACTTGGGTAAGGATGCTCAAGTAAGAGCAAGGATGGGTCCTTGGGCACAAAGTTGTCTGCAGTCCTGCAGGCACAATCTTAGGGTCCCCCACACGTGTGTTCTGTGGGCTTTGCACTAACTCAGCCCCAAGTGTGACCTCCCCAGAATGGAACATCCTGAACCTTGTTTCCTACATTTTTTCTCCCCAAAGAAAACTATGCATCATGGGCTCATCTGGGGCTCCCAGAAATGAGGAGCCTGGGGACCCCTGAGGAGCCAGCAGTTGGAGGCCACAGGAACCTGCAGACACTGGCCAATGGGCTCCACACAGCCGGGGCTAGTGGTCCTGCGTAGCACCCAGGCTTGATTGATGGGTTCTCTTCATAAAACTCTCAGGGGGATAGACAAATGCTCAAAGATTATTTTTTTCCTCAATTGTGAATTGTGCCTAAGAAGGCTGAACTACAAAAGATATTGTCTACCAATGGGAGTTATCACTAATATATATATATATTACATATATTAGTTACCACTAATATATATACATATATACCAAACTGAAGCATTTTTGAAAGGCTACTTGCTGTGAAAAATATACTTAACCCATATGCATATAGGAAGTCTATTAACACTGCCATCTTTAATTACAAAGATGAAATAAGTAGATAATCCATTAAAATTATATTATGCACCATTAAATTCTTTTGTGTACTTTAAGAAGAAAAATGTAGATCACATGGTAAATTAGCAAAAGTACAATATGGAAATTTAAATCCACACAGAGTCTGACTATCTAATGTAAAGTCATATTAAAACTCGATCTTCAATGGAGTAAACAATTTGCTTATAACTGAAGAATTCCTTGACTTCTGGTTTAAGCTCACATAGCAATTTTCATTTGATGACTTTGCTTTCACTTGTTCAAAAGTTTGCAAAAGAGAATCCTTGTGTACTTCTGTAGTTTTAAATGCCAATTATCTTGCAAAATTCAAAATAAATCTCTTCAGCCACATCTGAATCATGCAGGAGGTTAAAATACATCATGTGACCCTCAAAGCAATAATATAAGATTTCAGGAAGGAAATCCAATTATTCTATGTAAGGAAGAAATAGTACTTCTTTGGAAAAAATAATTAAAAAATTTTAGGATGTGATTGAAAAATAAGAAAAGCAAAGGGTTTTTTAAAGTTTTAAATTGCCAAGTTCCTAGCTGAGGTATTGGTTTTCTGTAAGCCCACGATTTTGCTGATGGTATATATATGAGAGAACTTACCAATTTTCATCCATACAATGTCAAAAGGATACAAAAAAAGGGTTTTCCTCTATATCTCATTCTCTCATTACTTATATTGACATTTTGTGTGTAAATAAAACACAGTAAATGCAAAATATAAAAATAAACAGCAGTCTCTGCCCTGAAGCTATATGGATGAGAAAAGTGTAAATACAAAAATGAAAGAAATGTAAACTTTAAGGTGTTCACAGAACCATTAATTCCCTCTGCACATATTAGAAATATTTCGGATTATTAGTTAAGCCTTTAAATATACATTTTCTTAAAAAGAGAGAAATGGTTAGGTATACTCATGTTTTGATAACCTTAACTTTTCTCTTTTTTGAATTACGCTGTTTGGATCCAACTAAAAACTGCATCAGTATTGATTGTTATAGTTAATGAAAAATAGCCCTGCTATTGTTATTTCATAACTAACAGAGTTTGGGTAATAAGACTTCATTTAAGTGCATTTTGCTGCCCAATACTCTTACTAGTCAAAGGATTTTGCTATCTTCTAACATTTATAATGTTGTCATTCCAGATGACTCAAATGGCTGCCTACTTACTTCCAAAAGATATCGCATAAAGTGTATCAGATAAAGTCTACCAATCCCTGAGTCTCTGAGTTCCCATCAGAGACTCTGGGAACAACATCTTCAAACAGGATACCTTCAGGCTTGATTTCTAAGTTGAGGGCAGATACAAAACTTCAAATTTTGAAACTGTTTTTAGAATAGAATGTAAAGGATAGGAGAGAGAGTGTCTAAGGGTGGATGCACTAGGAATAGAGGAAGGCGGGATGGCAAGAGAGGCGGCAGGAGGCTCCACTGACCACACCATCTTTGCAAGGATGGGAGGGAGTACTTATGTCTTCAGTTCACCTTGGGGGCCCTGTGCTCCTGCAGAAGCCACAGGCTTTCCTGAATTTTTCATGGAGATGTGGACCCATCCACAGCCAGGAGGGCAAGCCAGAGACAAATACCAGACTTGCCCACCCTTACCCTTTACTCAAGCCCTTTTTTGTGTGTGTGTGGTACGCGGGCCTCTCACTGTTGTGGCCTCTCCCGTCGCGGAGCGCAGGCTCCGGACACGCAGGCTCAGCGGCCATGGCTCACGGGCCCAGCCGCTCCGTGGCACGCGGGATCCTCCCGGACCGGGGCACGAACCCGTGTCCCCTGCATCGGCAGGCGGACTCTCAACCACTGCGCCACCAGGGAAGCCCTACTCAAGCCCTTTGAACCTCTGCCCCTTCCAGCTTAGTTGAAAATAACATAGAATAAACTAAAGTCAAGCTGAAGGAGTAATCTCTCCCATTTTATTTGGAAAACTGAACATCATTGTTGGTCTGCCATGGGTAACCAGTAGCATATGAAGGAAAGAGCTCAAAGAGTCCCAGGTTTAAGGCTGACTTTTGTTCTCTTTCCAGTTCAGTGTCCACTTTCCATTAATTCCTGCCCAAGGGGGCTCAACAAAAAGCATTAGCAATGTAGGGCTTCTTATAAGGGTTATTACGTTTTGAGGACACCATCTATTTCCTCAAATTCTTTGGCATCCTTGATCAGCCACCCATCCCCACAAATATGCGCACACATACACGTGCATACACACACACTTCTCTGGAGAATCTACTGGAGCACCTCATTCTGAGCATAGAAGATGGGGTCCTTGCTACACTGAAGATATCATGTAGCAACTAGGACAATCTCTGGACTGTCCTCCCACAGATACTCACACCACTTCCCAACCCCCACTAAACACACCTTTTGACACCTCGCCTGCCTTAACCTCTTACACTCAGGGTCTTTCTTTCAGACACAGCCACTCCCAATGTTAGTTCCTGGGAATCTCTTTACAGTTCTCTTTACCCTAAACATTTTTGTGGTGTTACAAAGACTGGACCTTTGAAATGGTCTTGGACCAGAAGAAAACAAAAACTATCCATCACAATGACCGCTTCCCACATTGATGGGGGGATATGGATAGCTGGTGGAAAGTCCACCATGGTACCCTTCTTTTCTATCAGACCACATGATAAAGACAAAAACAATGTGACCCCTGAAACTGTCACCCCAAGCGATGCCAGGGCTGATTCTGCAGGTCTGCCCGATCTCACCACAATCTGGAAACTACAAGCTACAATGAAGAAGACACACTTCCCTGAGAGAAGAAACAGTGGTCTTTGATTAAGGATGTACAAGTAACTCTAACCCTAATGTTATAAACCTCAATTAATTTGTAAATGTGAGGCACAGTAATCTGATTTACCTGCTCACTTTCTGGCATATCTGGACACTGAAGTTTTTCTATTTGCTATTCCCAACCACATAGTTTAAACAAAGTAGAGCATCTGTGCATACGCAGGTAATCTACCAAGTCAGTTATTCATGGAGACACTGGCTGAGGAAGAAATAGAAGGCATGCATTCTGAGATTTTATCAGAGATTTTATAGGGATATTTTCTATGCCAAATATTTAGATAATGAAGATTTTAATACATCTAAAATGTGCTCAGTTTTCCCCAATCTAATACACAAAACTAAACAGCACGTAGTGATGGTACCAGAGTAATGGATTAATTAAAGTTTAGATCAAGACCTCGTTTGGTTCTCTGTTGAACTTCCTAACAGTGAAAGGGCCCATCCCCTCCCATACATATAGTCCGCAGATCATCAGTCAAGTCTCAACCTACTTTCAAGCTACCCTAGGAGCAGGTGATGTACTGATTTTACTAATAAAAATACCAAGTGAATCAGGCATGTTCCATTTCTACTGGGAAATGCATTCATTTATTCCACAAATAATTATAATTAAGCATTAACTATGTGAATGCATTATTCTAGGTGCTGAAGATACACCAATGAGCAAAACAATACCAAACAAAACCCCTGCCTGCCACTGTAGCACTTACTTTCTAGTGAGATTCTGAAACAGAAGTTCCTAGAATTTTAGGAAAAATTCTCTAATTTTCAGAAGGGATATCGTAAAAGGGATGTTGATGGTGATGTTTCTGAGATGGGCTAGAGAGAAAGGCAAGTATCAATTGGCACACCCTTTATTGTAAGAGGAGAGAAAGCCAGGACTGATTTTCTCCCATTTGGGAGAAGAGGGCTCAGTAGCAGCAAGCAGCTTGGCAATTCAGTCCCTCAGCAAACATTTATGGAGACACTGTTGTAAGATATTCTGATCTAATTGAATAATTCCTTTCTAAGACAATCCACTACCCCCATCTGACACTGTCTCTGGTTTGTAGAAGTTACTCCCCGTCTAGGCATGTTCTTAGAACAGTTGGGTAATGGTGGTACAGAAATAACTGCAATTTTTACTTACATCACAGGTGGAGATATTTCCAATAAATGGGAAATGTACTTATTAATAAGATCAAGGATCAGACTGTGGAGTTGGGTCCTACAGAGCTATGTCTACGGCACCCAGACTCTTAATGTCAAGGAAATATAAGCCATAGCCTGAGAGGCTACAGTTGTGCTGCTTTTACCATGACTGAGATGTGGAGGATTCTCAGCTCCTCTTCTGCTGACTCATGCTGGGGTTCTTCGGTTGGGTCTTGTCCAGGGAGGCTCGGGGCACCATCTTGGTGGTGGATGTGAAAAAGTAAAGTGCCATTCTCCAGCCACTGCTGCCTCCAGCGCACCAGAGGGATGTCCTCCGTGTTCCCTGAGATCTCTAGAGGACAAACACCAAAGGCACAGGTCAGAATTCCAACTGGACCAGTCCAAATCTCCTTTCCATCTCCTTCCTAGACAGTGGTACCAATTAGCCAGTGTCAGATGAAGACGACAAAGGGTTTCTAACTATAGTGAAGTCAGGCTTACTGCTGCTCCAAATCTCAAGAAAGGGAAGAGGCCCTGAGAAGAGAATTATCCCCCCATCAGTCTTTGCACCATCAACTAGTGGCCCAGCCTCTCACCCACTGAGAAAAATACAAAGGTAAAAATTCAAGTTCTTCCCCATATTTCTATGATCAACAGCATCCTTTACTTAGCACAGTTTGAATACCCTGATGACCTCTTGAGGTAAATAGAAGATTCTTTGCCTCTTGTAAATTTGAAAGTGTGAGTTCCCTAGAAATTACTCTGAGACACCAGTGAATCTGCCAAGGAGAGAGTTGGTAATTACTGTGCAGGGAACTGGCACTTATAGAAGAGTCCTGGGAGGTTACTGCAGAGCCACTGGAGCTGGCAGGTTATTTCTAAAACCACCATCATTTGCTGCATAGTCCACTGGAGGTGTCTGATACTTGCTTTGGCAGGTAAAGTAATGTTTTAATTCCCTTTAATTTTTCTCTTCATTTCTGCAGAGCAAAGGTGGTATACATGAGAGGGCTGTGAAGAAGCAGGCCCTTACCACAGACATAAGCACTCACCTGCTTTCAGAGCTCTAGACCCAGGCACTGAAATATCATCAGCAAATAAATAACAATATACCAAAACCTACTATGTACTTCATACCGTAGGTGTTAAGCGGTGCTGCAGAAGTATACTGTTATGTGTCCCTTTCTCTAATATTCCTAAGCAATATCAGATCAAAACTTTGAGACATCCCACACAGAAAGAACCTGATTAATCCAGCTTTCTTGAGCTTCATTTGGCCCTAAGACCATTTTTTCCTTAACAACTATTATCATCCTCGGAAACTAATATTCTGCTGAACATACTTTGGCAAAGCATTGCTTTGTAAAATTTCTTTTTTTTTTGAAAGGCATGGCTTCTTTTCCCAAAATTTATCACCTTTGACTAAACAATTCAATACACATAAAGAAGATATAGTAAGATCCACTTAGAATAGTATTCTCATCAAGTTACCACAATCATAAAGAGGAAAGCAATTTTAAATATTTATAGAGTTTATAAATATCTTTCATTCTTTGTGGGAGTGTACAAATGATGTTCTGCTGTATTTATTTACTTATATAGTTATTCATTAATTTATTTAACAGACACACGTTGGGCATGTATTATGTACGCACCAGGCACTGTTCTAGACACTAAGAGACTAATCTAAATGAGGCTCTCAACATGTTCTCCAAAGCCACCCACTGTGAATGAATGTGTAAAGTGTTACACCACATGCATAAAAGTTTTGTGGAAACAGAAGAAGGAAGGAGTAATCTAGCTTGGGTAGAGGGTGGAAGATGGGAGGAAAGTAGCATTGCCAGAAGAAGAAGATACTATAGTTTTGGGCCTTGAAGTGTGAGTGGACTTCCTATAATAGATAGAGAAGTGGGGAATGGACATTCAGACATTGATAGGAGAATACAGAGGAGGAGGAGGAAGATGAAGAATATTCGCTGGTCCTCTCAGGGAAGGTCAGTGAGAAGGATTCATGAGCCACAGGTCATCAGCCTATGATGACTCCCTAGCTCATCCTACCATCCTACCTCTCCTCCAGGGAGGAGAATAAACTTTGGAGAGTGCAGGAGGATGAGGGTGCAGCAAAAACTAGGTGCTGAGAGTCCCCTTCATTCTTAGCCTCTCTCCCTAATTGCCTGAAGAACTTAGTCATCCTGTTGGGTTGGTAAGCTGTCCATGCTCTGGAAGTGACCGCACAAGCATCTGGGAAGCTGCGGGGAACAGAGGGTATGCAAAAGGGTCCCCTGCAGCCTGGTCCTGGTTTTCCCCAGGCACAGCTCCATTTGTTAAGTGAGGCAGTGACAAAAGCTTCCCAAGTTCATCTTTCCTCTACGGGGTCTTTACAGATTTCCAGGTGAACAGAAACCCTTCGGCGCACCTCCAAGGGTGCCTGCATAGACCCGCGGCTGCCGCGTGACACTTCATCACAAGTCCTGCAATCACAAACCCCACTCAACAGCACTCAATCTTTCTAACCACTCATCAAGCCTCCACATCAAGGCACTGGGAAGATTCTTCCTGGGAAACACACCCTTCTCTCCCAAGTCCATTTCCTGACATTACAGTAGAAACCAAATTCCATCCCCTTCTCATCACAGACATAAAAATCACAAGCAGCGACAGCTCCTAATAGAGCACCTAATGGCACATTTAAATCACCTAGAGCAACACACGTCCAGCCTCTTGCCTGCAGCTGCTCTATTCCACACATGTCAGGTCCCACTTTAGCCCTTCCTGTAACTATTCAAGAGGAATCCAGCACCTCATACCTCTAAAGCACTCAACAAACTGGCTTTTTATTTCCCAGGAGAGCCTCATCAAGGAGGTTAGGCTCATTACCCCTGTTTTAACTGTGGAAGCAGAGACAAGTAAATACCCAGACCAAAGTCACCCCAGCCTGACACAGAACAGGGACTAAGACAGATGAATGAATTTCTATCAGATCCCCTCCACCTCCAACACAGGCATCAGACAACATGACCTTCGAACATGAATAAAGAGAGGAAGCAATTGAGTTGAAAGCCCATGGGGTCTTTCAGGAATTTTTGTGCCACAGTATTTAAATTTTTTACACAAAGTCTTAGTATTCCATGAGTTCTTTTAGAACTGAAATATAATTCACATACCATAAAATTCACCCTTTCAATATATACAATTCAGTGGTTTTTAGTATATTCGCAAAGTTGTGCAACCATCACCATTCTAATTCCAGAACCTTTTAATCAGCCCGAGAAGAAACCCTGTACCCACTGGCGGCCAAGACTGTTTTTGAGAAGGAAGGACTCCTGCTCCAAGGTTCTAGGAGTGACGGTACCAAGGAAAGAACGGGTGCAGTGGGGGTATGGGGAGGTGGGCTGAGAGCACAGAATCTCTAGCCTTGGTTTCCAGCCCAGCCCTCTGAACCTATCTATGGGTTATTCATGCCAAATTCCTTTGGAAAATGATATCCTGATTCTGCCCAGACCAGAATCATGATAGAGGTGAAAAGGTGAAGGAAGGAGGGTGCCATACCTGCCAGTGAAGGTGCCTGTCACTTTTTAGATTGAAGATAATTACAGAATGATAGTTTCCTCCTTGGCTTTTTTCCCCTCTTCTGGCAAGATCTGACACAGGAGAGCTAAAATGCTAAACTAGAAACTTACTTACTTATGCTCTATCTGGCCTGGGTCAACCAATGAAAAATCACACAGGGCACAGTAAATGTCTTGTGAATTTCATCGCAGTGGGGCTGAGATCAGAGCTTGGAACATCAGTGTAATCACGTTGGTCTGGATGTCAGCAGAATAGCTCAAGAAGAATAAATGCTCAGAAATTGCTTTACCAATGCAAGCCTGACCGCAAGCCTGACCTGGGACTCCCAAGGAGCAAATATGGGAGGTGATCAGATAAGTTACTTTAGTCCAAGGCCTCCTGAGGGCTGTGGATGAGGCTCAAACAGAGCCTTTGCCAGTGTACTGAATAAAACAAGTGCCAACAGGAGCCTGCACAGTCATCTCAATATACCACAGGTGGCATGAGCACCACAGCCATCATCACACTGTGGAGCTGAGATCTCCAGAAAGGTAAGGCTGCCCTTACTTTTAGCATTCCATTTGTCCCATTCTTACCCTCTGTTAACCTCACAGATCTCAGCACCTGCAAAATTCTGGAATGCCCGAAATTTACAGGAACCAGGGTGCCATTCATTCTTTTTTTTTTTTAATATGTTTTTTTCCCTTGTAATGAGAACTCTTTTCTAAAACAGTTATTTATTTATTTATTTTATATTTGGTTGCGTCAGGTCTTAGTTGCGGCACACGGGATCGTCTTTGCTGCAGCGTGCAGGCTCTTTGTTGCAGTGTGCTGGCTTCTCTCTAGTTGTGTCATGCAGGCTCCAGACCATGTGGGCTCTGTAGTTGCAGCACACAGGCTCTCTAGTTGTGGCTCGCATGCTCAGTAGTTGTGGCGCGGGCTTAGCTGCCCCGCCGCATGTGGGATCTTAGTTCCCCAACCAGGGATCGAACCTGCATCCCCTGCATTGGAAGGTGGATTCTTAACCACTGGACCACCAAGGAAGTCCCAGCCGTTTATTCTTGAATACACAAAGATCCTTGGAGCACACTCTATTTGCCACATTTAGCAAGTTGTGCTACATGGTTTCTATTCTCAAGGAGCTTTTGGTCTAGTAAGAAACTGAAGACAGAGACATGAATAAGTACGCTAAACCGTAATAGCAGTGCTGGGTGAGAGGGTGGTACTTGGCTGGGCATATAGCCTTGGAAAGGGATAAAATGGGAAGAAATGTTGGGGGGCAATTCGAGATGAAGAGAACAGTGTGTATAAGTGTGTAAAGGAACAGCAGGATGATGCATGTTTGCAGAGTTGCGGGAGGTCTGGTTATGCTGCAGAGTGAGGGTATGGAGAGGAGTAGTAGAGGACTGGGCTGAAAATCCAGATTGGTGTCAGCTGTAAAAGTTGTGAATGCCAGTTTTAAGGAGTTCAGAGCTAATGGAAAGTCATCCACGGTTTTATTAAGCAGAGGAAATGAATAAAGCCATGAGTAGAAAGATGAAGAAGACCCAGAAAGAGCAGCAGGCAGACTAGACTCAATCACAGTCCCAATGTAACTCTGATCCTATATTCTGCAGGGACCACAATACTAAACTGGAACTCAGGAGACCTCGGTCTAGAGTAACCTTGAATGGGATGCCTGGCTTTGAATTTTCTCATGTGTATACGGAGGAGCTGTATTGATGAATTTTAAGATCCTTTTGTAACTTGCCATCCCACAATTCTAAGTCCAAAGGGTCTGCTTCATGTGACCACCTAGAAAGGCAATGATTTCAATGTACCAAGCAGTGTCAAATCCTCGCTCCAGTCTAACCTGCACTCTACCTCTTCCCTCCCTCTGAGCACAGAGTGGACAGGTTAGAGATGATTCGATTAGAGTCTTTAGAGGCCAGGCCCATCTTCAGACTGGACCTCAGGCTGGTGAGAAAGGTTCTTATTCATGCTGATACAGATATGTGGATTCTAAGAAAGAAACCTTGGAACTTCTGGACGCAATAGAGAACCAAGAAGATGGGACCTTGGGCAGGGAAAGTCACAATGCAGAATAACCTGGGATGGGGAAAGGCAGAGAGAAGGAGAGTGAGATGAAATCACTTTTAAGTTGGCCTTAGTCATTGTTCTGTTAGCTTGTGTGCTGTGAGCTTGCAGCACTGTCTTTTTGTGGGGTTAGCTTAGGACACCCAAAACTTGCTACAAAAATCCCTGGTCCTTCTTTAGGCAACCCCGCATGCTGAGAGTCCCTGAACTGACCTGCTAAGACACATCGTATCAGAATCAGAATTTCCCCAAAGGACAACTTCACTGAGGACCAGATACATGATGTCTTCTTTCAAAGAATCTGGCAATTTAAAGTCAAATGTGGATTTGAACTAGGGAAATTCTCAAAGATCCTTTAATTCATTGAAGAACTTAGAGTAGCTTAGGTTAGTCCTGGCATTCTGGGCCCCTTTCCCACTCCTGGCAAGGCTGAGTTTCAAGCTAAATTCAGTTGTGTAGTAATGAGGTGGCCCAGATGTTGAGGTCAAGTCAGAAGGAAGCATTAACTTGTCAATTCTTAGCCTCATGTTGAGGGCACCTGATGAACTGACCCTGCAGTCTATCAAGATTGAGGGTGTCACCCCCTGATGGCCATTGCTGACTATTAGAAGACCCTGCTTACATCAGGATTTTCAAACTCACTGTTAATCTTAAAAACCCTTCCTCCAAACCAAATCTAATATGGCTTCTGAGGGAGTTCCCCAGAGCAGAGTTAGAAAAGAACTGGATCAATTGGAAGACAAATAAAATGCACAACCATGAAATTCCCTGCCATTAGGGGACTGGAGGGGGAATGTCTATGGGTTATTAGTTTTGCTTGGTTGTTTTTTCAATTCTATTAAGTGTGGTATTGTGAAAAGCCTCATATTCTTTATGAAATAATTACAAGGGAAAGGGAACATCTCTAAAAATAGAATCTAGCCACCCATCCACCCTATGCTATCTCAGCTGTCATTCTGAGTTTCCCTGTGTGACGAGGATTAAGCACAGAACTTTAGTAGTGATAAGCTAATTATTCCAAACTAAGAATAACAAATGGGTCTTGTCCATCAGTGACTATCATTAAGGTACTCCCTTTTCTTCCATTCTTTTTTACCCCCCCATCCCCATTTCAGAGTTTGAAAGATATTGATGGTAGGTCTAGTTTCCCACATGGTCTCATTATGGTCTTCCAACTAAAACTATTAACAGTGGCATTAATCTTCAACACCTTTGTAAGAAAATAACCTGCTTAAGTCAGGGGTTAATAACAGCAGAGGATCACTAATTATCCTGTAAATCTTTACTCTGGTATCAAACGTGACCCAAGTCTTTAATGTCTCTGGAACAGCAGCCTCTAAAGACCCCAACTTGTTCCATAAACATAATGAAAGCAGTGCATTAGTGTCCTGGCCATCTGTGAAGAAAGATGAGGGACAGATGAAAATCAGACAAAGGAGAGGGATGCAGAGAGAAAGGACAAAGTCGGCACAAGTGAGGACAGGAAACCAGCCAGAGAAACAAGGTCCCATAGGTTGAACTGGCTGGGCCTCCACACCTCTTGTCATCTGGTAGGGAGTTCTGGTGATGCAATCCCACATCACAGTGATAGCCACATAAAATAAGGTGCCCTGCGGAGCCCGAAGTCCACCAGCTCACCAATGGCTTGCCTGAAGTTTGCACCTATGTAGGCGTGGCTAAGTTAACAACCAAATGGGAGATAGTACAGCTAGAGGTAATTCTTTTGTGAAGATGTTCAGAACCCAACTGGAAATGGAACTCTCTTTGTGCTTCTTCTGTTAAACTCACAGTCGGCCGTGGAGCTGCTACTTATCACCTCACTCTCACTCCTCTGCCCCACCACACACAACTATGTGAGCAAAAGCTTTATGGCCAAAATGGCTTAAGGTGTCAAGAATCTCTCGCCCAACAGAAGAACAGGATGTTCCTTTTCCAAGTAATTCAAACCTTTTTTGACTGTCTAAGATTTGGAATAGAAATTTCCACTTGTGACCAGAAGAAGGATAACTGAATTCCTATTTCCTCTGCTTGGTGACATTTGTTCTCAACGGCAAAAGGAAGAGAGCCTCGGGCTTCCCTGGTGGCGCAGTGGTTGAGAGTTCGCCTGCCGATGCAGGGGACGCGGGTTCGTGCCCTGGTCCGGGAAGATCCCACATGCCACAGAGCAGCTGGGCCCGTGAGCCATGGCCGCTGAGCCTGCGCGTCTGGAGCCTGTGCTCTGCAACGGGAGAGGCCGCAGCACTGAGAGGCCCGAGTACCTCAAAAAAAAAAAAAAAAAAGGAAGAGAGCCTCAAATCATTAATGATCCAATGATAAGAAACGGAATGGCAGGTTAAATAGAGCTTTGGTTTGGGGTGGGAGGGCAGGAGAATGAGGCTGCTCTAATTTCCCTGGAGGCCACTCTTCTCATCTTCAAATGATGGGACTCGAAGGTCTCTAAGAACCACTCACCCTGCTCTAACCATGGTATTCAGTGACACCGGCTCTAGTTAGACTCCAAATCAGGTACAGTCTAAGTTTCTGCATGCCAATTGGATAAAAATCTCTGGAAGTTTTTTTCCAAATCAGACTTTCCTCTTGGACTTTGGGATGCTTCCAGTTTAGTCCAGCCTGCCAACTTATAGATTGGCTGTATTGCAACTCATGAGAGCCACCTATGGAAACTCCAATCAGCGGTCCCCAATAAGAGAGAATCATCTCGCTTATACATGTCTGCAAAGGGTCTCCGATGAGTTTTTACTTTATGTGTTTATGTGAACAAGGTAGTCTAAATAAGAAAATTTCACCTGATTTCTTTCTGCATCCCCACAAATATCCCTCTATAGAGCTATATTCTAAAAATCAGAAATGTCAGCTTCCTTTAAAGCTGCTTACCCACCCACTTCTGTTTTCTGAAGAGGTTTACAATGGACTGAAATAAACTGATACCAAAAGCAGGAGTGATGAGAGAAAGAAATAACGACTCGTATAGTCCATAGTATGTTGTCTCAGGTGGTGGCGGGGGAGGGGCAGTGGAAAGCGGAGGGTGGTTTTGTAAATCAGACTTGATGAAAAGCAGCGAAGCATTCTATGGATGCTGCTGGAAGTAGGTCACTCTGTGCTGGCATGAATAGCAATCGAGCAACTCTGCGCACATTCTATTTACCTAGCCATGGAGATGAAAACATTCCTGTGGGGTGAAAATGCAGCCAAAACGTTCTGACACAACCAGAGAGATGAGGAGACGTTCAAATGGCTTATGATTTTATCCAAAATGGTTTGCTTGTTCCTATAACAGTTTTTCTCTGGATCTTTTCAAACCTCTGCAAAGAGTTTATCCACATGATACTCATTAAAGTCTCATTTGAAAGGGAAAAAAAGCCCAAAGCTCTTTGAAAAAGGCAGGGTTATCTGAGCTACAGATGTACGAAGAAGATTTTTAAACGTATCTAATTCTATTCTCCACTGCCATCTGACTGACCTTTGTAAATTCAGATAACAGCACACACTTAACAAAATCTGACATCAAGTAAGATGTGTAAGAGTAAAGTTAAAATATGTATTTACGGATCATTTCATACATTGTAATGAGAATAAGTCATTTTGAAGCCTGCGGTTTCACAATTGAAATTCTGATTTGAGCTTTGCAAGTCCTTGGGGGCCACTTCCCTGTAGTGTGGCGTTGGAAGCAATATGGACACGTGAGTTTGGGAAAACCAGGACACTGGTTGTAGGGTGATTGCAAGGAAATTGCCTAGTAGATCCAGTGAGAGCTCTGTTCATTCCGAGTCCTCTCTTGTACTCTAGTCTTTTATTAACAAAGAGTTTCGTATTTGCTATAATTCTCTGATCTCGAACAGTGAGGTCCCCTCACCGGTTCTCATCTTATAAAATGGATGGGAAAAGAAAATGATAATGACAAAGTATCAACTATAAATGACTTACAAAAGGAGACTATCCCACTGCTTGCCCTAAACTGTCTTGATTCATCTCCATTTCTAATTAGTTCTCATCCACTTGTATTTCTGTTCTTATCATCTACGATGCAACTCAACAGTAATGATGTACATATTATGTGCTGGCCTCTGCTAGGAAGCCCTTTCAACATTCATGAACTAACTTAATCTTTAATGACCCTTTAAGGTGGGTATTTATATTTCCATTTTACAAATAAGGAGCTCCAGAAAAGTCAAACTACTTGACCTAGCTCACCCAGTAAGTAAATACTAGAATTAGGGGAAAAAAATTCCTAGCTGTTTCGGCTTCAAGGTTATTGTTCTTTTCCACTATTTCAATTCCCATTCTCTCATTTTGCACATCTCAACCCCAGGATAACAGAAGTAAAGTGCTTAGCAATATCTGGCATACAATGAATACCAATCAACATCAATATCATTGTCATTATTAACACTGTGGTTTTTGTTGTCATTATTAATATCACTCACATAAATTCCAAAATTGAGCAATAATCTTTGACAGAGTTAAGCAAAGGGTAATTTTAACTGTCACAAGCTGCTTAAAAGTCTACCTAAGTCCAGGAACCAATAAGAATCAATTCACTTCCAATGAGGAACCTGGCCAAGTCATACCTGTATATCTCTCTAATGCTCCTTAACAAATTGAACATTTCTTAGATACCTCTGATGAAACCCCACTTAAACTATCTTTGCTTTAAGATCTGGCCACAGGGGCTTTCATAGATGATGCCATGCTGTCCGTGTTCATTCAAGGCTGGCATGCAAGGCCAACTCGGCTGAGCTTGCTATAAGGCACTTAGCAAGATACTCAGTAAATAAAATGGGCAGGTCATCCCAGATCGACATGGGACTGGCTGACACCGAGCAGGATCCTCTGGGGCTCCTGGGCACAAAATCCTTTCTGTGTCCCCCATTTCTTGATTATAGGAAATAGGCTTCATTCATCCTCCATGACCTTCCCTGAGTTCCAACTAGCAGGTTCAAACAGTTGCTAATTAGGGAAGGGAGAGGATGCGAAGACAAAGGAACAGTCAAAAGAAACAATAGTGCAGCCTTGGGGCAGGGGCCCGGTTGCCCCTCAAAGGATACACAGAACAATACCTTTAAGCTGTTTTGCAGGTAGTAGAAGCCCCACCAGGTGGGAAAAGGTAATGATATGCTGCCCACAAGCACCTAGACCCCAGACCAGTTGGAACCAGAAGGTTGATGATGCTGGCTCCCACTTACCTCACCACCAACCAATCAGAAGAATGTCCACAAGCTGATCATGCCCTCGTTGAACCATTACTATAAAACCTCTCACAACCACCTCCACGTGAGGACACACAGTTTTGAGGACATTAGCCCACTGTGACCCCCTTTGTCTGGCAAAGCAATGAAGCTATTCTTTTCTACTTTACCCCAAACTCTGTCTCAGAGCATTAATTTGGTGTTGGGGTACAGAGGCCAGATTTGGCTTCACGATGACTGTGTTATTTTAATGGTGTTAAAATAACAGCTGAGCTTCCTTCAAGGGTAAACTGAGTCCTTTTCTGCAGATTAATTTGTATAAGTGCTTGTTATCATAAACACCTAGAGGTGCCACTCAAATGGAACCTTCCATTCTCATCTTCCCCCTGGCGGACAAAGCTTTCTGTCCCATTCCTACAGACCTGTGAGCTCACCTCGCTGACCATGAGCTCTGCCTTCTTGCACACACGTAGGCGGGGAGCCCAAAGCTGGGTGGCCAGTCATCTGTCTAGGCTCTCCTCTCTAAACCACTTTCTCCTACAGGAAACGAGCGTCAGAGTAGCTTCTAAAGCCTCTTCTCATACTAAAATTCTCTGGTTTTATTTTTTACCTTCCTAAGATCTGCAATTACCCTAGTGGGGGCTGAACCTTAAGTTCCTACAAAGTGAAGCTGGGAAGTGGTAATAATCTGTGTCTCTGTTGTGTTATTCGGCCTGAGAAATGGGAGTGGGAGGGAATTCTACAGACTGGAGCACACGGAAAATTCCTATTCTAATCACTGTGTTTCAACTTACAAAGACCTTTCTTATGAGGCCCCTTCTCTTTTCATTCATCAGTCCTCTGTGGTAGGTTTTACAGAATTAGGATGGAAGGCCAAAGAGGGTAACTGATGATCTCAAGGATTAGAGCTAAAGTGATGGAGATAATAAGGATCAAATCCAGCCTTCTTACTCCTAGCACAGTGCGCCTACCAACCTGTGCTGACTACCAAAGCAATGTTTATTTATACTGAGAACACATGAAGCACAGTGGTGCTTGCATGTCAGCTTAATGAATTAGATATACAGAAGATATGTATCAATAGTAAACACTGTCAGCAGTTTGAAGTTTGGGCTTATAGACCTGGGAGTGAAATTGAGTTATTAACCAATTCACACTAGTGTACAAATCACATGACAATCTGATGTGATTTCCCTGTGACAGACTCCCCCAGAGGATCAGATCTGCTTCTTACTAGATTCCAGCTACTGGTCTGAAGACTCTCTTGGGCCCATTTCTGCAGGCTATTGTGTAAATGCTCCTTTCAAAAGAGGTCAAGATGAACTCTAAGTGACCTGCCAGACAGATATCTCCATGGAAAATATTAATCTAGCCATCTAGTCTATCTTAATTCTAAAGCCCTCCCTCCTCTACAGGCCTTCCACACAAAACACCCATTATGGAGCTGGCAGTGAGGAGTGGGAGCCATGCATTCTTCACGAAGGATGTATTTGAGAAAACAGGTCTGCCATTTTGCATTGGTCAGTAGCACCACTCTTCACGCCTCCTGCATTCCTCCGGCTCCTCTCTGCGCTGGGCCCTGCTCTGCAATGTGTGTCTGAATCTCTGTATTCAGATAATCATATGCACTTCATAGTGCCAAGGATGTTTTCCTCTTTTTCTCATCTCTGTTATGAGTTTACATTTATGCTTTGCACAGGCCAAGTTTAGTGTTTATAAAGTTCTCAGTGTTGTTATGATCAGGCTGAATTTGACAAGATAAAGTAGGACAACTGATAATTATTACTATTTTTCAAAACAATAAAAGCTAACTTTTACTGAGCACTAACTATGTGGTAGGTAATGGGCTAAACGCATACATTCTCATTAAGCTACTTGACGGCTCATAAGGTAGGTACTATTATTATCCACAGATTAGGAAAATGAAGCACAAAGAGGTTAGATAACTGATTATATGACTTTGGCATTGTGACCCTAGAAAAGGAACACACTCTTCCTGAAGCCTCACCCTTTCCACTTGCCACTTAGTGAGAGATAGGTCCAGTGTGGGATCATCAACATGCAGGCCAACAAATCAACTTCAACTATTGCCCCCCTTGACTACTGTGGTAGTACGAGATAAATGAGGCAGTGTCCTTGGTATCACTGACCATGGTGGTGAGAATGGGGAGTGGTGATGCATGAACTGGGACCTGATAACCTGTCTATAGTTCTCTTTTTTTTTTTTGACCTTGGTCAAATCAGGAGTGGAAAGCATTACCTGGGTGCATGAACATCAGTCCCTAAACACAGACTGTCTATTAACCCAATATACAATATGGCTAATTCTTATGAAGTATGTACAACAGGACAGGTGCTACCTAAGGACTTTTGAATATATTAACTCATTTCATCTTCACAGTCATTATGAGTTGGATAACAATCTCCTGTAAGAGGGCTGAGGTATACAGAAAGGTTATGTAACTTGCCTAGCATCACACATTTAGCAAGTGGAGAAGACTGGGTTCAAACAGGAGGTCTAGCTCCAGATTCTGGGTTCTGAAACACTGTACTTTCCTGCCTCTTCCCTATGAAACACCCTAATATACAGTCCCTGTTATAAAACTAATTTCTAATCAACCTACTTGCTCACTATGTGTTCTTTGCCCCTTTTCTCTTGGTTTTCTGCCCTAGCCTTGTTACTATTCTCATATCTTAATGGACATTACATTTCTTCTGGAGTTTAATTTTTAATTTTCAGTAGCTCTCCACACATATTTCCACTGCAAGGTGACCTCCCATGGTTAGTTCTCTTCCTTAGCTGATCCTAGCATACCCTACCAGCACCAAAGATCAGGAAATTAACAGGTGGCACTGACATTTCCATTCTCTACTTAGTAGCACTCGCCCATTAATTAGAGGGTCTAGCTAAAGCAATATTAGTGGAGTTTTGCAGAAAGAAAAAAAGTGCTGGGTTTTCTGCTTCTGTTTCTGCAAGAACACACTGTAAAGGAATACAGCTATGTTTCATGATCAAGCCATTATACTGTGAATACAAGTGATGGTAACTGGAAGATTAGACTTAAGTCAGGACACAAAGACAGGAACTTAGGGACAGCTAATAGCTTCTCCACCTAGCTCTCAGACTATGGCCAGAAAGGCACAGAGCTGGAAGGCAATTCTGTGGCAGGGGCATATATCCTCTCTGACATCAGCCGTAAAGCTGATCTCAGCTCCTTAGCAATTATGTCTTTTTCATTCATGAAATTTTCAGTATCTTTTTTGTTTTGTTTATGGCATCTATATTTTCTGATTGTACCACACACTGGAAAATAAGTTCTCTATGAATAATACCTTCTCAGTTAAGTGGAACTTCCTTTCATTTGCCCTACACTCACCTTCTTTGGGTTTCAGATAGAGCTTTGAGTCCTAGCAGTTGAGTATTTGGTGAACAGGGTCATATATACTTTATGTGATAAATATGGGCACATTCTTCTCTCAGACTCATTCATATTTCTTTCATTCTTATTTGGCTGTTGTGTCTAGCACGTGTCAGGTTTTTTATTCTTCCTTCATACAACCACACGCACTTCCTGCGGACCATTACAGCTGCCTTTCTGTGCACTTTCTCTGGGTTCATTAAATGCATTCTCTGGAGGGGGGTAATGCAGCATAGCTGAAATAGGAAGGATTCTAATATCAGAAAACATAAGTCTGAGACAACGGTCCTGCACCTGCAATCGAAATGCCCCAGTTTCTCGATCTTTCAAAAAATGGAAATACAAATATCTACCTCACAGGGCCATAAGAGTGAAAATGCACATGGGAATGCTTTGAAATATGAGAAATAAGAGTTGTAGTTATTATTAATATTATGACCATTAAAGATTAGCAACAAGAATAACTTCTTTTATTCCTGGTAAAAAATCAATGTGGGGCTTCCCTGGTGGCGCAGTGGTTGAGAGTCCGCCTGCCGATGCAGGGGGCCCGGGTTCGTGCCCCGGTCCGGGAATATCCCACATGCCGCGGAGCGGCTGGGCCCGTGAGCCATGGCCGCTGAGCCTACGCGTCCGGAGCCTGTGCTCCGCGACGGGAGAGGCCCCAACCGTGAGAGGCCCGCGTACGGAAAAAAAAACAAAACAAAACAAAAAAATCAATGTGATTCTACTTAAGTGTAGAGTGCTGTTGTGTTTCCCATGCCCTTCATGATGCCATTCGTTCCTATTTTTCAGCCAGGGTAGCATATCGGGTCAATGTTTTCAGAGAATGATTTTAATGAACTCTAGGTTATTTTCCTGAATGATTAATGAAATGACAGAGAGCCTTTTATTTTATATTTTATAACTATAGCTAGAGCCTATATCTGGGAGAACATTACCTTGAAGTTGATGACATGAAAATCACCACCCTCTTTTCTGTCCTCTACATAGATTCTACTGCTCTTCTTGCAGTTTGTCTCCATCAATTTGACTTCCTGGTATATAAAGTTAGTATCATCTAAACCATGTATGAAGACTTTTTTTTTTTTTTTTTTTGCGGTACGCAGGCCTCTCACTGTTGTGGCCTCTCCCGTCGCGGAGCGCAGCCTTCGGCCGCGCCGGCTCAGTGGCCATGGCTCACGGGCCCAGCCGCTCCGCGGCATGTGGGATCCTCCTGGACCGGG
>NC_041217.1:47389297-47422753 GCF_002837175.3 Physeter macrocephalus
TCCGCGGCATGTGGGATCTTCCCGGACCGGGGCACGAACCCGTGTCCCCTGCATCGTCAGGCGGACTCTCAACCACTGTGCCACCAGGGAAGCCCTGTATGAAGACTTTTATACTGCTTTCCTAACTAAGGCTCCATTCCCAACAAATACGGTAGTAACTTACCATTTAAAAAATAGATTTCAAAGGTAGAACCTGCCAGAGCTTTTTGAAAATCTAAGTAGATCCCTTTGATCAGCATGAATGGTACCCCTACAGAGCAGTGATCATTCAGACTTGATTTTCCTTTACAGATTCCCACGGTTACCATGTCTCCCCCCACCACTGTGCCTACCTCTTCCATGCATGCTAGGTTCAATTATGTAGAAGTATTTAGAGATCTCATCCAGCAGCATCAACTTTAGGGGTTTGCCCCCAGTAAGGGCTCAGAGTCCTTACAAACTAAGAAGGTCTGCCAGATCAGGTTGAACTAGATATTTTGTACCACCTTCCCTAACTTCATCTCTGAAGTTCTTCAGGATGCATGGGTGTATCTCAGGCACCAGTAATTTAACTATTCTTGTTACCCAGTTTGGGGTACTCTTTGTACTCAATATTACTTGTTTTAGTACTTAAATTTCAGGAAGTAACATGCTTGATGAAAATTCACAAATTCTTCAATATAAAAAAGTCATTTCATCAGTTAATTTTATCATTTCCCCCCTCCTACAATCATGAGAGAATTTAGGGTTTTTCAGACTGGCATAATTCCTTTACATCTTGTGGGGATCTCTTATATGCTTGATGGTTATAAAAATCTATTTTTGGTCAATTAATTTCTATTTAGCATGCATTTTTCATACATAATAACCTATTAGAATGTTTTCCAAATCCTTGCCTTTTTTGTTTTCAATTTTGATACTTAAATTGTTCCATTAGTACAAAACATATACTAGGGAGCTTTGTTTTCTTTGTGAGAGGTTTCTTCAATCATTTAAGAGATAATTTATATCCTACTTTGTGTTATCATTGTTTTTTCATGAACAGCCAGACCTGGATTTGGTGGGGGAAAAAAAGCTTCTGGTGTAAAGATGGCTTTTCTTTTTCTGGGCAGATCTTTCCATCTTAGGTGAGGGATCCCTAAACTGCAATGGAAACCCCTCACCACATCCACTCTCCTCACAGGAGGGAAGCAGAAAGCCCAGCTGACTGGCCTCTGGAGTGAGACGAATGGAGGGGGAAATACAGCCTTTGCCAACATGGAGGGCCAGTCATTTGGGGAGGGATGGGAGAAGGAAAGATGTTTCCCATCTAAGTTTCTAGGATTGTGTTACAGATGACAAAACTAAGATGAAGGGACTTTTGAAACTAGCCGTCTCGGCCTCTTTAATTACCCTGTCTAGAGAGAAAGTCTGTCATCAGGGCTGGAGTCTGGGACTGTTCAAAGAGATTGATTGGAGGAAGACACTTTTTCGTCCCATCTAGATTGCTGCGGTTTTACTGGAATTGAGGCAGGCCATAAACCTATCAGTGACTCAAGAAAATGGAAGCAATTAAGTCTGCAGGTGCGCCTATTTGTCATATTAATGATGGATCTGTGTTAATGTAAGTCACAGGAGGCTTCCGCATGCGCGCTCTCGGCTACGGGGGGACGGGGGGTGGGGGTGGGGTAAAAGGACCTGGGGGCAGGGCTGCGGCTCTACCGCTGCCTTCCAGGAGTCCGGGCTCAGGGGCAGATGAACCCCCGCCCCCAGAGCTCATCCCCTCCATCCAGCTCAGGCTTAGACGCTCTCTCGCCGGGGCTCCAATTCCAATCAAACTATTTCATAGATGCTGGATTTGACTCAGGAGAAGAAAACTCTAGTCGAAGAGACGTGGTTCGATGTGGAAGGAGTATGATTTGTGGGCCTGATTTTGCAGTCAGACAGACGGGGTTTGAATATCAACCTTTCTACTTCGTGCTGGTTTGTCTTGAACAGGTTATTTAAGCCCAATAAGGGTTATGATATTTACTTTAGAAAGTTGTCGTGAGCAAGGAATTAAGTCATAACTGCAAAGCTCTTAATAGAGTGTCTTGGAGCTTCGGCCACTTTCATGATTTCTCCTTTTCTGACCTTGAAAACATTTTAGCTCCTAGAAATTAATTGCCAGTCATTCCTCATAGGCTGCTAACGCCTTCAGGGTGAGGAGTAGTATTAGGAAGGTTTAGGAAAGATGGGTAGGCCAGTCACTAGGCTTGCCAATCCTAGCGCTTGCCCACTGCTCCTTCCACAGGAAGCTGCCCCTCCCTCCACAGCCCCTTCCTCAGGCCCTTCTTTCCACAGGAGCCCCTGAGGGTGGGCACTTCACCCAAGGGTAGCCTGTCCATAGACTGGGCAGGAACTCACGAAGTGGCTCAGCACAAGAACTTGAGCTAATCAGATTCTCACTCTTAGGAATCTGAAGCAGGGAACGTGGAAGGAATCAGGCCTAAATCAGCAGAACTCAGAGAGATGCATAGTAAAAGCACAGATGGGGAGTCTGGGCCATAAGGGTCACTTCAAGCTGGACAGATGAAGAAACAGAAAAAAACATGAGTAAGCAAAGCTCTGAGGTAGAGGAAAGACACTGAGCACAGAGGGAAATGCTAGTCAAGGTGGCAGGGGGAAGAGAAGGAGCTGAGGCACATTCACGCAGGACAACACAGGGAAGACCCCAAAGCCCTTCACTGAGCCCCAAGTGCCATCTTGGATCCGGGTCCACCTGCCTTGAGGCCTGGGAGGAGCATGGCTCCCGTTCCTTCAACACTTCGAGGTCACTGCCTCCTGCTGACATGAGGGAGTCCTAACAAGGACCACCCCCATCACTGAGTAAAGTGAGTTACTGTGCCTTACAATCAAAGGAGCCTACCCACTGAGATGTGATACCCTTCAGAGGATCGGGAATGCTCTGAGAATTCCAAACGCTGGCCCCTCACTAGATGGCCTTGATCACAGCACCCAGCCCGAGCCTCCTCTGATCGCCTGTCACAGCTTATAGAAGACTCTTTTTTCCCCCTAGAACAACAGGCAAATACATATAACTCTTTATGAGAGAAGTCCTAAAATATGTTTGTTTCGACAGTGAAAGAGTAAAGGGAACCCCGGTTTCTTCAGAATTGTGTCTTTTCATAGCTAGCTATGGCTCTGAAGTCTCTTTGTAATTTTGTTTCCATCTGCAAAATGGGAGTCATGATAGCACAATGGCAAACCACAATATGCTGCTTGCTGTAAGGTTGTGAAACATGACAGCAGATAATGACACTGGAAAGGCAATGCCTTCTTCTTTATTATAAAAGAAAAGATTTTCCTTTGCCAACCCACATAACTTAACAGTCAGAAATAATGAGAAAGGAAACAAACAAAAAAAAGCACTGTACATGACAGCTAAAATCAGATTTTGATAAAATACTCTACTTCTAAGGGGATACTGTCAAGTAAAAAAAAAAATCAATTTGGGTAGAAAAAAATCTGGTTTGTTTATTAGTTTTGCTCCTAATGCCACCAAATGGACCTCAATCTGAAATGGCCTTTGAAATCAAATTTGCTGTTTTCCAATTCTGCAACTTACTCTTTATGCTAATTTGTCTGCACCTGCAGGGACAAAGAAACTGGCAGCATTGAACATGAGATCCAGGAAGAAAAAGCAACACGAAGATTCAGGAAATGAAACCAGGACTAAATCATATTAGGTGTATAAAGGTTGGACTTTTTCTAAAACAAGGAAAGAGTGGATTGAATGTCTGAGAGAGTATTCTGACTGTAAAAATGACAGATCCTTGGTGAAGGACCTGGTGTCTTTCCCAGGTCCCAAAAGAATGGCAGCATGGGGTGTGGGGCAACTTGTAAGGCCAATTGTTGGGGCCAAGCTGGGTCTCTCCCAGCTTTCAGGTCCCTTAATCATGGGGGTTATTATTAAAATGTCTCAAAGAGTTTCATCCTTCAGGAATTTAGCCTCTAGAAGTTCAGGTTAATTCTCCCTTCCAGTTTAAAAATCTGTTTAGGGCTCTATTTTGAAAGAAATATCACGATTTTAAGGAAAAGACCCAGTCACCATTTATTTTCCCATTGTTTTTCAGTGTCTGGGTCCCATTTCCCTTCTCCTGCTTCCCTGCTGCCATATTACCAGGTATGCTCTAAAGGTGCCTGGGAACCAAACTGAGTATCCCAGTCATCATAAAACCTAGAGACATAATTACTACAAAGGAACTTAGAGATACTGTCCTCATTTTACAGATGCCCAATCCTTCAAGGGCATAAATGCCACACCCCCATTTAAAATATAACAAAAGCTCAGAGAGTTAAGTATTTTGCCCAAGGTAACACAGAGCATTAGCCCATAAGAAATCCAGAAAAGGAATCTCAGACCAAGGCTCCTTCCGTTACACTGCCTCTCAAAATCCAGAAAAAAACTGAAAAGATTTTTTTTTAATATTCTAAGATGCTTCTACTTTGAATATTTTCTCTATTGCTCTGTCCAGTATATTTAATTTTAGACTCTCTGCATGGTATAAACCACTGTCAAATTCAAGTTCTGTCAATAGGCAGTAACTGTTGAGGTCCACTAAATGCTGTGAATATGTGTTTAATGCTCAAGCAAAAATGTCAATTGCCACCTTGGAGTTATTAGACTTAGGGAAAACAATCAATTTGGCAGGTAACACGTTCAGCAGCCACACTCCCACTATCTTTCCTATTCTCCTCTTAAGCATCTCTTCACTTCTCCATTTTCTGCCCTATCACCAGGGGTAAAAGAATATTGGCATCACACATCCCAAAAAAGACGTGATATAAAATTAAATAAAAAGGGAATCAATTTTTTATCCACTGCTTAATTTTCACTAGACCAGCTGTCTTATCTCCTTTAGGCCAACACTAGTTTCTTGTAGAAATAAGGTCACTTTTATGGTTAGTAATTGCATCAAGTGCATTTCTGTAGCAAATGACACAAATTCACTTATGAAGTAACTTTTTTATTAATTGCGTGACTGATGAGGAAAGTCTGTGTGTCCCATATTTGTGAATATAAAGAGATGGGATATAAGAGAGTAATGGACTTTCTCAAAATCATACCACGCAACAGGATAAGAGTTAGGATTCATAGCTCCTGTCTCTTCAGTCCAATTTGTTATTGGAGTCACAGAGGAATGTCTTTTAGTGAAACTTCTTGAGATTTTATGTCCCTAATTCTGTTCTGTTTCCCTAGGGAGGAAACGTAGTGAAGGGGAAAGAGAATGGACTTTAGAATCAGACGTGGTTAGACTCCCAACTCTGACATTTGCTAGTCACGTGATTCTAGGCAAGTAACATACCTCAGAGTTTCTGTATCTTCATTTGTAAAATGTAGATAATAATATACACTTCAAAGACTGTATGAGGATTAAATGAAACTATATGTGACGTGTACAGCAGGCACTCAGTACATGTGTGCACCTTTCCTGTCTATTTTTTTTTCTTGGACAATTAAACTATAATTGAGCCGCAAGAGAAAGATGACAAAGTCTAGAAATTGAAGACTTGTCTTCACTTATTTCTAATTAGTTTGTGAGTTCTAACATTTCAACTTGAAAATAAGATCAATTTTGTAGAGAAAATACACTGATGGTACCACTTTAAATGCCCGGGTCTTCTCGCTGGGCAGCATGCTCCATTGATCTTTCGATTCATGTGTCAACACCACGTTTCATTACCAAGACTTTATAATATGTAGTAGGGAAAACATGAACCGGAAGAAGGAAAACCAGGGATATCTCACTTGACTGGATCACTAGTGGGCTGTGTGCACTTTCGTTCATTCATTCATTCTTTTTAAAAAGTATTTTACTGAGTCCTACCTTCATGCCAAAGGCTAAAGTTTACAACTATGAATAAACCTGCCCAAAAGGAGTTTACATACTAGAATGGGCAGGGGAAACAACAACAACTAAGAATGCAATAACAGGGCCGTGGGAGAAGTATACACAGGATGGAGTGAAGGTATAAGGAAAAAGTGGCCCATTCTTCCTAAGGAGAGGGCATCAGCATGGTTTAAAAGATGATATCTGCACTAAGCTTAAAGATAAGTGTGGTTATCCCAGCAGAGTGTGTGTGGTGAGGGGAAGCTACTCCATAATATAGAGCCGTGTAATAATAGCATGGCACCCTCCTAGAACATCAAGATGGCACTTGGCAGGCTGTGCTACGCTGAAGAGCTCACTGGAGGTCACACTACAGAGGACACTGTGTGGCATGCCTAAGAGTTTGAACTTTATCCTCCAGGCAACAGGGAGTGGAAAGACAAGACCTAGTTTGGGCTTTTAAAAAGGAAGGCGCTTGTGGGGACTTCCCTGGTGGCGCAGTGGTTAAGAATCCACCTGCCCATGCAGGGGGCACGGGTTCGATCCTTGGTCCCATGTCCCTGGTCACATGCCGCAGAGCAACTAAGCCCGTGTGCCACAACTACTGAGCCTGCATTCTAGGGCCCGTGAGCCACAACTACTGAGCCCACGTGCCACAACTACTGAAGACCGCCCATCTAGAGCCCGTTCTCCGCCAACAAGAGAAGCCACCGCAATGAGAAGCCCGTGTACCGCAACCAAGAGTAGCCCCCACTCGCCACAACTAGAGAAAGCCAGCTCGCAGCAATGAAGACCCAGCACAGCCAAAAATAAAAACTTTTTTTTAAAATAAATAAATAAATAAAAGGTGCCTGTGGAATGCAAAGACCAGAAGGGCTGAGATCAAAGTCAGGGAGATCAACTACTGCCGTCTTCAAGCTAAGAGGGGTTAAGGGCTTGCCCTGTAGAAAGGAGAAGCAGGAAAAGGCAGGAGAGTAATGGAAGGGGAGGAATTAACAGAGTGAATCACTGCTTGGATGCGGGGACAAGAGGAAGGGAGGACATGTGAACAATCCTGAGAGGCCAGTGTGAGGTTTACCACCATTCACCCAGAGAGGCAACACGGGATGGGGAGCAGGTTTGCTGGGGAGTGATGGTTCAGACATGCTGAGTTTGAATTACATGTTGGACCTCCAGGTAGAAATGCCCCATAGACAGGTGCATGGACACATCAGAAGAGCATGGGAATATCTCCTCTGTGGTCAAGTACAAGTGATGTTAAGGGGAAGCCATGTGAATGGATGAATTCACCTATGAGTCTGCAGTGTGTAAAGGTCAAGGGCCAAGGATGAGACCAGGGACAACTGTCCTTTAAGGGAAAGGATTCTCTGGGCCTCAGTTTCCTCTCCTGTTAAGTGAGAGGGATGGGCTTCTGGGCTCTCTTAGGTGACTTTCACCTCCACAATGCCTCATTTCATGCCTTTTTATTTGGCTCCGGCTTTCACTCACAGACGGTTCTTTCTTCCTTCCACCTTTGTTATTTTTGGAAAAGACTGTTTGAAGCTTAAGCTCCTCTGAAGTGGCCCCTTGATCTTTCTGTCATAAGGACACGCATACAAAGAGTACAGCAGGGAGACTTTGGAGCAGAAGAAAAGGCAAGCGAGAACCAGGGCCAATCTCAGTGCCAGGACGTGACCCTTCTCGTCCCTTCAAAGGAGCCACAATAGCATGTATTTCCCTCCCACTCCTCAGTTGTTCAGGGTAGGTGTTTTTGATACAAACCAGAAGAATAACACCAGCACCTTGTGTTAAATACTCCTGGCTTCCCTTTACTACTCTCCCTCCTGATACTGGAGGGAACTCTGCCACTATAGATTGGCCTAAGGTATTGGTACTTCATTACTTGCTAGTAGATTTTGAATTATTGGGACCATAACATTTTCATTGGCCAAATCCCCATTTATAATTTTACCTACTCTTCCACTTATCAATGTACCATATTTCCTATTTTTCCATATCCTGCCTGCATAAAGCACATGTAGATGTTCTCTGCGGAAAATACACCCAAATGCCTATTAAACTCAAGATAAAGAGGGGGAAATTCAATTTATTTTTTGTATACTGCCCGTTTCTCATTAGCCTTGACTTCTTAAGCCCTTTTGGGTTATGGGCCAGTGCTTATTTTCATGGCTGCATTACTAGATTTTATTACATTTGTACTGCGAGGCAAGATAGTCTCATTTTATATCTGGAGAAATAGGTTTAGTGACCTGATGACAACAACTGGCCATAGATCAGTATATTTTCCTTATTATGTGAGTCCAGGGCCATACGTTTTTGGTTGTCTGGGCAGAGTATAAAATGTATTGCCGATCACATACAAATTCAACACTAGTGATCTATCGTCCTCTCTCTGGCACCACCCAATATCAGAAGATGACAACCCTCTGCATTTTCTAAAATTCTTGTAGGAAATCTGTAGGTCCAAAAGCATCATTCTTTTCTCTATGCCAAATTAGGTCAAGTGTCACTGAGGAAAAAATGTTTCATCTCACCTTTAAAAGTAAAAACATTGTTTTTAGGTATTAGAAATTAAGAATTCCAAGTGTAAAGTTAGAAATGAATGAAAATCATCCACTGGGCTTTCCCTGTATAAACTGTGATGAGGCATTAGGTTTCTAAACCCTGGAATAAAACAGCTTCCTCCTGCAAAGGCCCATTATAGATCAGGAAAGCAACAGAAGAGTTCTTTCTCCCTTGTTTTTTGTGGAGCTCCTCCCCAAATCCTCAATTGTCAACATGGTCTCCTAAGTGGACCACTCTCAGCAATCACCACCGCGGTCACGCTATCAAGATTATAAATGAAATACAGAACTGTAAGGGAGTCTTGGTCCACCTGGACCAAACCTCTGCAGGAAGCTCTTCTACTTCCCAGGTATCCAGACAAATGAGGGCCTGGAGGTTTCTAGGGATAGATGTTCTACATCCTCCAAATCCTCTCCACAGCATGCTTATCCTACCTTACTAAGATGTTTTTCTTCTTTTGTCAGAGTCAATCCCCCTGTTGCTGTCATTTAAACCTGTTCCTTTCATCTTTGCCTTCTGTGGAGATGGAAAGTAGCTAGGTTGGAGCCTTGTAATAATATCTGCAGATACGGGACCACTGCCTCTGAAGTGCCATATGCCTCTGACTGCAAAGCACAGCACTTCTCCAGTTCCCCATCACGACAGGGAGTGAAGTTCTCCCAGTCATACTTCTGAAACCATCAGGGAGTGAATGGTTGGAGGCGTCACCATTTTTACTCAGGAAGAAAGAAAGGCAAATGACCACCTGGACCAAGGACGAGAGAATCAGCTAATTATGCTCTACCACAATTCCAGGCCCTGCATGTCTCCCACTAAAAGCAGAGGCTGCTATGTAAGCTCTTATGTACAGTTTATGTACCTTCCCAATCACAAAGGTGCCAGAGAGTATGTCCCTCCCCAAATAAAAATCTCAGGAGTGGGTACATTCTGAGCCCAAGACCTGTTTTCATAACTCAAACCTATTATCCCCATCCCAGTCCATCTGCAGGAGAGGTGAACTCCATTAATTTTCCTGTCCTTTACTTCAGAACTCTTCCTATCTTCGCTTTTCCTTTCATATCCCTTCCAGCCTAGAAGGAAAGCTATTCTTTTTCTTCTCAAAGTTCAACCCCTCTCCCTGGGCCCTCAACTTCTCCCTCACTTGCTACCTCTAAAGATTTTGTTCTCCTCTCCTGTCCCTTTTACCTTCAATCTATCTTCCCAGTATTTCTTCCTCCTTGGTCTAAAATAATGGTAAAAGTCATCCTCACCTCCATCTCCTCCAAAAGAAGAAAAGCTTCTGATCTTGATTTTGACTTTTCTTATTGATTATTTTTCCTTTCATTAATTGCTTAACCCTTCAAAAATTAAGCCTACGAATTTATTTTCTCTACTCATTCTCTCTTTTACTCCTTAACCCATTAACATCCAGTTTTTCCCCAAATGATATAGGGTGCAAGCAGAAGAGCACTAGCGTAAGATTCTATGAACTTCTACCTGGGCCAAGAACCTCTTGAATACATGGCTTGGTCACAGCAAGTGATGGCTGAATGAAAAAAGGCATGAACACAGGAAAGGGATGGGACAGCAGAGGGTAAGCAAAAGGAATGATCTTTATTGAATGACTGGTACTAATCCATGCCACGCACTGTGTTTAGTGTTAGAAATACTTGTCTTATGTGATCAGAGATAACTTTGGTTCTTAATTCAGTTCTGCTTTTAACCATCCACATGATATTGAACAAGTCAATGCCCTTTTTCTGGAGCCTAGTTTCTTATCTATAAAACAAAGTGATTGGACTAAAGGATTTCTCATGCTCCTTGACACCTAAAAGATATGAAAGAAAAGCATTTGGTTGTATATGTTGGAGAACTTAGAGATGAAATAGTCCTGAGTTTCTAAGGCTTTCTTTTTTTCTCTCCCTCCCTCCATCCCTTCTTCCTTTTCCCTTCCTTTCATTTTTTAAAAATCTGATATGGAACCTTGTATCATATATTTTTCCCTGTTTACCAAGCTTATTTATTAATATTTTTTTTCTCTTTTTATTCAAAGACATAGATAACTGGGGTCATATGGCCCAGTTGCAAGAGCATAGGTTTTGAAAACAGACAGTATGAATTTGAGTCCTGCTTTGCCACTTACTAGCCCTATGACCCTGGACAGGCTACTTAACTGATATTAGCCTTAGATTCCTCACCTATAAAATGCAGCTAAGGCAGTAAAGGGCACCTGCAAAATCCTGCCTCTGAGGATTTTTACGAGAGGTGGTAGAGATAAAAAGCCTGGTTCACAGAATGGTTGGCACAGGAGGCATGGAATGAGTTTCCCTGGTTTTCTCTTTATCTTTTTCTTCAATAGCAAGGGCAAAGTTTCTATCAGGTTCTTAACAAAGACTGCAAATACAAATACCTTGTAGTTATCCTTTACTCTCTCACTGGCTTCTAGGTGGGCTGGTGTCTTTCACAGGAAATGACTGACCTACTGGAATTCCCTCATTAAATGATGAAGTAACAGAGTTTGGTCACCTGCCCAAGTTCATGGCAATGTCAAAATCAGCAACTCGGTTGTTTCACTCTCCATGGGTTCTTATTCAAGGTCCTCATGATGCTCCTCGGGGGCGGGGGTGGGGGGTGGTTCTCCACAGCTGATTTTGTGTTCCTCAGAAATGGAATATTTTTTCACTCAATAATGATCTGACAAAAGACTTTTCTGTTATTATTGAGGTTGTCAGATGTCCTGGTCTTGCATAATAGCAGAGAAACCCTCCCCTTCCTCCACACACATCTTCTCCTAGTGTTTTTCTTTCCTCCTTCTTGTCTCTCTAGTGGTATCTTCTCTGTAGTATCATGGATCATTCAACCAACCCCTTTCTCCACCTTTAGCTTTCTTTTCATGTCAACTAGTTTTAAACACAAATATAAATTTCAAGAAGGGAAAAAGCCTTAACCTTAAATACATATATGGTGGGAAAAGAATTATTGCAAAAATGTTCCTCTTAGCATTTAACTTGCAGACACTGGAATCCATCTAGATGCTCAGCATTAGAAAAGGGATGGATAAATGATGGTATGGACATATGATGAAATACTATGTAATACTAAATACAATTAACCATCATATGTTTCAACGAACATTTAATGATGTGGCAAATCACTTACAATATAAGGTCAAATAATGTTTTTAAACTCTTTTTAAATTGTGTAAAATATGAGCTCAGTTTTCCAAAAAGAATTTTATATGAATAGAAAGTTGGCAAAACATGTAACTAATATTTACAGTTTGTCCCTGGAGAGTGGGGGTATGGGAGATTCTAAATTTCTTCTTCATATGTTCTGTGTGTTTCTTCTCATTTTTAGCATGATCGATAGTTTTTAATGAAAAGAAAATAATAGCTTTTATTTTGACACCAGAGATTGTTAGGTATCTTCTATGGCAACTAATATGAATACTCTGGGTGTTTGGTTTGTAAAACTGCCAAAGCTATTTGCGTGGGCACAGACTATTATAGCCAGAGAGAACTGGAAAATAGCATCTATTCTCAAAATGTTTTCAACAGCAAAACTCTTTCTTCAAAAGAAACCTTTAAAGAGATGCTTACTATGTCAACAGAGATAAAAGAAGAATGGTTCTCATCCCAGCAGGGATAATGGGCTCAGAGTCCCATCATTCCCATCTTCCCACCCTCCTGATGGCAGCTGAAGCCTGTTAGTGAAATCCCTAGGACTCTGGGAGACAGCATTTGTAAAGATCCTGATCTGGTACAACCTCTCTGTGCTGCAAGTGAAGAATCAGGCACCAAGAGGGGCAGTGACTTGCATGAAGTCATCAGGGTTCCTGAACAGGACAAAACAGAAAACACCAATTTTCAGACTCCTAAGCTGGTTGCATGAGAGACTTGCCCAGAAGAGGAAAGCATCTTTCAGTGATGTTCTTGAGATACAAGATGAAAGAAACAGGACCTGGGATGCTGACCACGAGGAGTCAGCCATCCTCAGCAGTGCGCTCAGCAAGCCATATGTGGAATTCTGCCCATTCAGCAGGAGCCTGAATGTTATTTATTATTTGGAGGTGAGCATGGCCTCTTTTTCAACCTTCAGACCCTGTGAATCTCCTCTGACCCCCACCTCCATCCTCAGGCTGCCCGGGCTTACAAGAAATACCGCTAAATCCTTTCCCCTCGTTGCAATGAATCAATGTCTCTGTGGTCTGCAGTCCTCAACCGTGTCTCAAACAGAGCCAGCTTTTGGATGGAAGCATAAAACCCCAAATCTTGCTGAAGCTGTTCAGAGAGCCCAGGATGCTGGTGGGAGCGGGGGAGTGTTAATCCCCACTTTCGAGGCCAGCTCCTACTCTGGTAATTACATTTTGCTTCAAAAAAGTGTCCCTGACGCTGCTGGTAGATAGTCTTCATTTTCACCTCTCCAAGCAAAGTTGGGAGTTAAGGTCTCGCTGAGGGTGGCTTGCTGACCCTGCAGGTGGCTTTGTTCAGGGCACGGCTGCATTTCAGCACTGGCCGAGCTGGGCTCTCAGTCCTGAGGTTTGCTGAGCTGTTTGCAAAGAGCTTTGCTTAAAGAAGTTATATACCTGTAAGGTATTATTATCACCTCATCTTTTTCAATCTTCAACTCCAGTCATACTGATGAGGAACCAACCTCATGTGCCTCAGAGTTTCAGTTTAGTACAAGCCTAAAGGCTTGGGTTTTGAAAATATATCTGAACCCCTCAGATGTGACAGAATTGAACTGGAAATCTGCTTAAGCACCTAAAGAGAATGGACAGCTTCCTACTGCCCCCCATGGAGATGCTGGCCTGCCTCTGCTTCTGCCACCACCCAGAAGCCAAGACAAAGTTCCACTGCCAGAGTTGAGTAACATTCACACCTAAGTGTCCAGCCAAGCTTTTTGGTGCTCCCCATCTCATAAGGGGCAAAACAGAGGCAGTTTTCTTGAGCTTGAGAATCAGGCCGATAAGCCAAAGACATAGAGAAGTTGGAACAGCTGTGACATTTGCCACATGCCTGATTAGATACTTCACTGAATGTAGCTAGTGTCACCATCAGTAAAATCAAAAAGGCAGACAGGACATTCACAAGGGAAAAATACATGTGTTTTGGAGTTAACAGCAAACCAAGAGGTGCTACTTTAATTTTTCTGAAAAATCCTACACTCTGTTGAATATTACCTATTTTAAAAATTATTTTAAACATTTCTCGTTTAAAATGTAGCATGCTCATTCTAAGACGTCAAACAACTGAGAAGCTTTTGAAGCGAAACTTCTGCCCGTCTGCCTTGCAATCCCACTCCCAGAAGTAACTACTATTAAAGTTCAAAATATATCTTTGCACACCATTCTCCAAGCTCACGTAACTATATACAAGCACAAGTGGAGTATTTCTTCCCTCCCATCTTCTTCTCTTCCTCCTTCCTTCCTTCCTCAACAAAACAGGGTAATCAAAACATCAAAATTCTTCCATTAAGGTTTAGAAACCAGTAATACTCGTTGGATATGAACTGCTTTGTCTGGCCCAGAGTCAGAACCCCCACCACACACCCCTCCCATCTATGGGAGGGACAATGGGCAGTGAGCCAGCAAGAGAGGATGGTGATTTTTCTTGGTTTACGTAACCAGCACAGCCAGTCCTTCTCAAAAGCAGAGGAGGTGACCCAGGAGCCCCTGCCTAATCTCATCAATGTGGAGGCATGGGAGCTCCCAGATCTCTGTACTTCGTTTGATGTCAAGAGTCTTCCTGCTCAGAAACAGAGACACAGATGTAGAGAACAAACGTATGGACACCAAGGGGGGAAAGTGGCGGGGGGGTGGGGTGGTAAGATGAATTGGGAGATTGGGATTGACATGTATACACTGATGTGTATAAAATGGATGACTAATAAGAACCTGCTGTATAAAAAAATTAAATTAAATTAAATTTAAAAAAAATAAAAGAGTCTTCCTGCTCAGTGGGGAAGCTCAGACCACCCGGGGGTCCTTGATGGCTCCGTGAGAGTTTCTGGATTGCTTCTGAATGGGACCAGATTTGACCCTTCCAATAACAAAAGCTCCTATGGAGGGCAGTTAAAGCCATTTGTATCATTTAGTTAATGTATTAATTAATCTTTGTTCCATAGCTATGCCTGGAAGAAGAGAGATAGATTCAGAGAAAGAGGCACCGGAGGGACACTATACGCTGAAAATGTTTGAGGCAAATAAGATCAATGAATACAAGTACTCCTCAATTTCCAGAGTCCAGTTCACAGAACGGTAGAAGCCTTACCTGATACCCCACAGGATACATATACTTACCCACACCACCCTCTCTCACACACACTGGTAACTCACACAGAGATACATGCAGAAATAATTGTATCTTTATTCTCCCTCGCCTTCCCTGCACCACCCAGCCCAAGCCCGGCTCTCCACCTGCATATCACACTCTCCCCAGTACTGGCTGAGGTTCTTCCACAACCCTACAAACTCCATCAAAACTGACCCTTAGCAAAGGGCTTGCAATCAGACACTGAAATAGAAATTAGAAGTCACTGAAAACAGTCACCTTTCCCAGGGTGTTATCAGTCAGTGGCTGAGTGAAGCTCTTATTTTGTTTAATAAAAATAGGGCATCCTCTTCACTTCTGACACCAAAAGCACTAGTGGCCCACGTATTAGTTTAGCCCTGCTCACATGAGCATAAATGTACATACTTGCGAAACACACCACACACACACACACACACACACACACACACACACACACACACTCTTCAATCACCACCATCATCATCGCAATACAAACAACACAACTCAATACAATATAATACAACACAACACATGGTGTTGGTATTCTTATAATTTTTTTTAGACTGTGAGCTTCCTAAGGACAAAGATCCATGAGACAGTCTTATGTTTGCAGTCCCTTGGTAGAATGTCTAATAGCTAAACCAGCAGGGTGGCTTGACAGATAATTAGCATCATGATAAAATCTTAAAACTCGAAGAGATTACAAAAGTCATCTAGATCCTATATCCATTTAAATGGTCATCCAGCTTGTGCCAACAAAGCTCAACCAACCCTCCACCTTTGAATAAAGACCACCCATCCACAGGGAGCTTGGCTGAAATGCTCTCTACTTTGAGTCAAAACATCTTCTCTGAAGCCTCAACCCATCAATCCCTTGTATTCATTAGTCTTTTCCCACATCTACATGAAAGACCTTCAGATATTTGAAGTCTGCTCCCATGGTTCCCAGATCTTTTTCTGATGAAGCATAATAGTCCATTCAATTGTTCCTTATCCTTTCAACATGTCTTGGGACGCCTCTACCATCCTTTTTACATGCCTTTGTTTTCAAGAGTGGGTGGAGAGAGGGGCTAAATTCAAATGTTAATAAGGAGGATGTGGGTAAAATACATGTATGAGTCTGGCCCTGCTTGTGGTAATGAAGGAGTGATAGGGCTGGTGGTAAAGGAAGAGGCCCATCTTACCAAAATGCCTTCAAATGAGAACACAGACTTCGTGAAAGCCAAATATAATATGTATTGGGGCTAGATTCACCCACTGAACTAGATATTTCCTGAATCACAGCGACCAGAACTGACCTCAAAAGTTTGGGTGTCATTTGACCAGCTCAAACAAAAAATGATGTTAATCTCCCATTGGAGTAACTATACTTCTGTTAATGCTGCAAACATTACATTAACCTTTTAGGATGTGACATTCTGCTGACTTACAACAGGCTCTCTGTGAACTAAAGCCTGGAATTATTTTATAGGGCTGTTATTAATTGTTTTTCTTGAATGCAGTTTTAAGACTGTTTATTCCTACTAAATTTTACCTTTTCAGATTCAGCCCATCTTTCCAATCTGTCAAGATTCTTCTGAGTATAGACTTTGCCATCCAATGCAAATATTCCCCTTGCTAGTTTCATGTAACCTATAATTATGATAAGCATTTTTATTGATATAATTCACATACCATAAAATCCACCCTTTTATATTGTACAATCAGTGATTTTTAATATTTGCAAATTTATACAATTATAACTACTACCTAATTCCAGAAAATTTTCATCAAGCTAAAAAGAAACTCTATTTCCCATTAGCAGTCCCCATCCCTCCTCCCTCTCTCCTCTGGCAACCACGAATTTCTGTCTCTATGTAGTTGCCTGTTATGGACATCTCATATAAATGGATTCATATAATATATGGTCTTTTGTGTCTGGTTTCCTTCACTTAGAATAATGTTTTTTAAGATGCATCCATGTTGTAGCATTTATCAGTACTTTATTTCTAAGGCCAAATACTAGTATATTATATGGATTCAGCACATTTTGTTTATTCATTCTTCAGTTAACATACACTTGGATTGTTGCCATTTTTGAACACTATAAATAATGCTGCTATGAACATTCATGTGTAAGTTTTTTTGTGGATAGATGTTTTCAATTCTCTTGAGTATATACCTAAAAGTGGAATGGCTGGGTCATATGGTAACTCTATGTTTAGCTCTTTTGAAGAAATGCCAAATCATTTTCCACATCAGCTGAACAATTTTACATTCCTGCCAGCAGTATATGAGGGTTCTGATTTCTCCACATCCTTGTCAACACTTATTATTGTTTGTTTTTGATTATAGCTATCCTAGTGGCTATGAAGTGGTATTTCACTGTGGTTTTTATTTGTAGCTCCCTGAAGACTAATGCTATTGAGCATTGGCCCATTTCATGGGTTTTTTGACCATCTGGATATCTTTGGAGAATGTCTATTCAAATCTTAGCCCAATTTTTAGTTGGATCATTAGTCTTTTTATTGTTGAGTTGTAGGAGTTCTTTATATATTTTAGATACATGATTTTTAAAAGTATTTTGGATACTTTATCAGATACATGATTTTCAAATATTTACTCTTCCTCTGTGGGTTTTATTTTCAATTTCCTGATGTCATTCTTTGAAACACAAAAGTTTCAAATTTTGATGAAGCCCAATTTATCTAATTTTTTCCTTTGTTGCTTGTGCTTTCAGTGCCACAGTTAAGATGCATTGCCTAATCTAAGATCACAAAGACTTACACCTATGTTTTCTTCTAAGGGTTTTATAGTCTTAGCTCTTACATTTATATAGTAAATCCACTTTGAGTTGTTTTTTGCATATGGTGTGAGGTAAGGGTTCAACATCATTCTTTTGCATGGATACGCAGTTTTGTAGTTGTACCAGCACCATTTTCCCCATTGAATTGTCTTGGCACCCTTGTCAAAATGAATTGCCTACAAATATAAGGGTTTATTTCTGTACTCTCAATTCCATTCCATTTTTATATGTCTAGCCTTATGCCAGTAGTGCACTGTTTTTATTACCGTGGCTTCGTAGGACAAACATGTTTTTGAATGTTACAGAAATCAATTATAGAAATGTTGAACAAGACAGGACTGAGGAAAGAGCCCTGTGGCACTAGAATATAAGTTCCATGAAGGCAGGAGCTTTGTCTCCTTTGGTCACTAGTACATTCTCACTACCTAGAAAAGGGTCTGACACATGGTAAAGCTCTGACTAAATATCTGTCGACACTGAATGACTGAATAAAAAATATGATTAGAATCCACTATCAAATTACAACCACATATGAATCTACTTACTTGGACCAGCATTCTGCCTTCTCCTTCCATCAAGTCTGGAAAGCTCATGTGGAAGACCTTGCCAAATATTTTGCTGAAGTCTAAAGGGCACTTATTTTAACACTCAGTGTCAGAATACCGTATATGACATCCATCAATTTAGAGTTACAAGTAGAATAGTGACTTAGACCATTCCTGGCACAGGCAGGACACCACCTGATGACTTAAGAAGGAAATCCTCTCTTATCTACTCCTTTAAAACAGTTATTACCAACTTAGAAGAACTGCAAAATCCTATGGCAACCACATTCATATTATTTAATAACCCCTGTCTGCTAAGTCAATACTCTGAGATGTCCCACTTGCCCTTTTCGGAAGAGCAAGCCCAGGAAACAACAATTAAAAACAAGCAAAAAAAGACCCTGCACACACCCGCAACACTGGCTCTGCCAGAGCTCTCCCTGCTTCTGAATGGGACCTAGATGATTGAAAGATGACAGCGTGGGAAGATTTCATCAAAAAATGAAAGAAACATCAACAAAGAAAAGGAGAGATTTCAACTTTTCCCACAGATCAACGACTAACAGTTTTATTTTTTAAAGCTCAATTTTTTTCTTAATTGTATGTGAAAGCTGACTTTTCAGCTGTGTGTTTGTATATAGGACTGTTAGGTCTCTGAATTTCATTGAAGGTTTATATTCTGGGGTTTATGTTTTGGGTACAGATCTGCATACAAATACTGATACTGACATCAGCTCCCAAGAGAGCCTGCCTTGTAGAAATATCCTTGCCTGAAATCTCACAAACTTTCAGGCTCCAGTCTTATGTACTAATGCTGCCTCCTTGCTAAAAAAAAAATCACAATTTTCAGTTGAGATCACTACACAAATTACCTCACTTAATCTTCTCAGCTGAAATAGATATTGTTCTCTGCTATACAGATGAGAACAGCAAGGCTGAGAGAAGTTAAGAAAATTATCAGTTCATAATCAGAGGAGCCAAGACTCAAACCCAGGTCAGTCTGACACCAAACTGCATGTTCTTAGCCACTGTATATCCTGCCTCTCAAATGAATATAATGCACTATAAATGCACACAGGTGGTTTTAAATGAAGAGAGGCTGCCTGAGCACATGATTGTCATCTGAGTAAAATCCAACTGCCCTTCTTCCTCTAGATCCTTGCCCTGGGCTTTGCCAATTCAAATGCCCATAATCTCAAGCCCACTGCCTTCTCTTTTTATCCTTCTCACATTCTCAATATGTATTTTCATTCTCAATGTTTGCTTTTGGGGGGGCACAATTCACATGAAATCTACTTCTTAACAAATTTTTAAGTGTACAGTACAGTACTGTTAACTATATACACCCTGTTGCACAACAGAGCTCTAAAATTTTTTCATCTTGTATTACTGAAACTCTGTACCCATGGAAAAGCATCTTCCCATTTCTTCCTCCCTCGGGTCCCTGGCATCCACCATTCTACTTTCTGTTTCTCTGAGTTTTACTACTTTGGATATCTAAGTGGAACTATGAACTATTTGTCCTTCAGTAATGGATTATTTTCATTTATTCATCAATGGACATTTAGATTGTCCCATATCTTGGCTATTGTTAATAATGCTGCAATGAACATGGAAATGCAAATATCTCTTCAAGATCTTGTTTTCAATTATTTTAGATAAATACCCAGAAGCGGGATTGCTGGATTATTTTATATAGTAGTTCTACTTTTAATTTTTTGAGGAAACTTCATACTGTTTTCCACAGTGGCTATACCATTTTACTTTCCCACAGTGTACAAAAGTTTGAATTTCCCCACAGCGTTACCAATGCTCACTATTTCCTGTTTTTTGTGTTTTTTTTTATGATAGCTATCTTAACAGGTGTGAAGTGATAGCTCATGATCTACACTTCTCTGATGATTAATTATGTTGAGCATCTTTCATAAACTTGTTGACCATTTGTGTGTCTTGGAGAAATGTCTATTCAAGTTCTTAGCACATTTTTAAATGAAGTTATTTGGTTTTATCATTGGAGTTCCTTAATATATTGGCTATTAACCTCTTATCATAATATGGTTTGCAAATATTTTTTCCCATTCCATAGGTTGCCTTTTCACTCTGTTGATTGTTTTCTTTGCTGTACAGAAGCTTTTCAGTTTGAGGGACTTCCCTGGTGGTCCAGTGGTTAAGAATCCGCCTTCCAAGGCAGGGGACGCGGGTTTGATCCCTGGTCGGGGAACTAAGATCCCACATGCTGCAGGGCAAATAAGCCTGTGTGCCGCAACTACTGAGCCCACACACCTCAACTAGAGAGAAGCCCATGCACCACAACTAGAGAAAGCCTGCGTACTGTAACAAAGAGCCCATGCACCACAACAAAAGATCCTGCATGCCGCAACTAAGACCTGATGTAGCCAAAAATAAATAAATATTTTTTTTTAAAAAAAAGAAGCTCATGGGCTTCCCTGGTGGCACAGTGGTTGAGAGTCCGCCTGCCGATGCAAGGGACATGGGTTTGTGCCCCGGTCCAGGAAGATCCCACATGCCGCGAAGCGGCTGGGCCCATGAGCCATGGCCGCTGAGCCTGCACGTCCGGAGCCTGTGCTCCACAACGTAAGAGGCCACAACAGTGAGAGGTCTGCATAATGCAAAAAAAAAAAAAAGAAGCTCTTCAGTTTGATGTAGTCCCACTTGTCCATTTTTGCTTTTGTTGCCTGTGTTTTTGGTATCAAATCCAAAACCATCACCCAAACCAACGTCAAGAAACTTTTTCCCTATATTAAGTTCTAGTAGTTTTACAATTTCCAGTCTTAGGACCACAAGATGTTCATCTGAACTGCCAATTTTTCGCATTCAGCCACCTGTCATGCAGATAAAATTCCCAGCACAGTTTCCATACAACCCTGGGATAAAGTGGCAAACACTCAAGACCCTTGAGTGTTTACATGTAAACCATGTAACTAACTACTTTTTTATATATATAAGATAGTCTTTCTAACACTAACTTCAGCATTAAATATTGAAATTCACATAAACATGGATATTGAAAAAACTCCCAAACAGCCTTTCAATGTAAATAGGACCAAGACCCACTGGCCATCCTTTGCCTTCCTTAATTTCCATGTTCCTGTTTTCTGCTGAAAACCTGCCACCTCCAACATCCTCCATCAGACACAAACAGTAGACCAGACATGGTGGAGATAGTTCTTCATCTGATATGTTGTCAGCAGCTAATTAACATTATTCAGATTTCAGGGTTTTCATTTCCTACCTATTAATGGGAAAGTATTCCATGAAAGAATCGCGAAGCGGCTGGGCCCATGAGCCATGGCCGCTGAGCCTGCACGTCCGGAGCCTGTGCTCCACAACGTAAGAGGCCACAACAGTGAGAGGTCTGCATAATGCAAAAAAAAAAAAAAGAAGCTCTTCAGTTTGATGTAGTCCCACTTGTCCATTTTTGCTTTTGTTGCCTGTGTTTTTGATGTCATATCCAAGAAATGATTGCCAACACCAATCTATGAAGATTTTCCCTCTGTTTTCTTCAAGAAGTTTTATAGTTTCAGGTCTTATGCTTAAGTATTTAATCCATTCTGAGTTGATTTTTAACATAAGGGCCCAACTTCATTCTTTTGTACATGGATATCCAGGTTTCCCAACACCATTTATTAAAGAACTTACTCTTTCCCTATTGTGTCTTGGCAATCTTGTTAAAGATAATTTGACAGTGTGTGCTTGGATCTAGTTCTAGACTCTCTATTCTGTTCCACTGGTCTATATGTCTGCCATTGTGCCAATATCATACTGTTCTGATTAGCACAGCTTCATATTATTATTGTTATTTTTTTTTTTTGCAGTACGTAGGCTTCTCACTGTTGTGGCCTCTCCCGTTGCGGAGCACAGGCTCCGGACGCGCAGGCTCAGCAGCCATGGCCCACGGGCCCAGCCGCTCCGCGGCATGTGGGATCTTCCCGGACCAGGGCACGAACCCATGTCCCCTGCATCGGCAGGCGGACTCTCAACCACTGCGCCACCAGGGAAGCCTCCTATGTTTTGAAGTCTAAATGGAAACACATCCCTGTGCATGGACTGAAAGACTTAATATTGTTAAAATGTCCATACTATCTAAAGTGATCTACAGATTCAATCCAATGCCTATTAAATATTCCAATGGCATATTTTGCATAAATAGTAAAAAAAAATCCTAAAATTCATGTGGAATCACAAGGATCCTGATAGCCAAAATGATCTTGTGAAATAAGAACAAAGCTCAATGAGTGTTTTTACTCTTGCTGCTTCTTGCAGATCAACCCACTAACAAGACCACAGCAGTAATTTTTGCACGTCTATGACACACTCTCTCTTTGAACACTAGCTTTGAGAGAAAACTTGGATGTCATTCAGATGCACGAATCCCAAATACCCAAAGCCTGCTTAAGCACCTCAAGTCCGATATAGCTAACTTCTAAAAGTAAACCCAGTTTAGAGCAACTCATGCAGAGATCTTAAGTTTCCTCATTCGTCCCCAGTCTCGACAAAACTCCTATCATTTTTGCTCATCAGTATCAGTTCTCCAATCATCACCACCACTGGGAAAATGCTGTGATATTTTCAAAGAAAAGTCCCATAACTATTTTTTTTTCCCAACTGCCAAACACCTCCACCTTATTTCATACGGAAATGTCTCCACATAGGTTCACCCGTAACAACTGCAGCTCCCATGAACACAGTCTATAGGGTTAGAACATGGTTTAAATCCTAATCTCATCATAAACCTAAGCCTCAAATTTCCTCACCTAAAACTGGCTATAGTAATGATACCTCTATCAAAGATTTGTCATAAAGATGAAATAATACAGAGCCTGGCACTTAGCAAAGCCTGCATGATAATCATTATTATTATTATTAATATTATTTTGGTTTCATTTTCCTTTAATTTTTTAAAAAAGCCCCTAAATTCTGTGGCCTCCAGGAAGCATCAGAGAAACGAAGTGCCATTTCTGTACACTATGTAAGGCAAGACCCAGATGCACACGCCGCGGGGAACGCCCCCAGTTCCTCTGACCGCGCAGCACTCTGGCCTCCGGGAGACCACGCTGACTGCTCGGACCGGGCCCACTGTGGGTCTGGGACTGGCTTTAAGGCGCTTATCTCCCACTGCTCGGCCGGCAGCGCCGAGCCAACACAAGAAAACCAGGCGCACCTGGCACCGCCCAAAGGGCCCAGTGGTGGCCGCCCAGAGGTCTGGGCCCTGAGGCAGCGGCAGGAGTAGGTGCGCAGGAACTCCCCGCCGGCCACACCTGCCGGCCACACCCGCCGGCCACACCTGCCAGCCCAGGCTTTGGAGCGGCATTTCGGTTGGGGGCCGCCCTCACCCAGCCTTCCCCTTTGGCCTGGGGAGGCCCAGGGCGGGCTCACCTCTGGCAGCAACGTCCCACAGCGACCCCTGGAGAAAACGGCCTCCGGATGGAGGGAGAGAAGCTGCACTTTATGGCACTAACGGGGCTGGCAGCTGCACTACTTACTCAGCAGACACTGGCAGAGGCGCAAGGCAGAGCGGCCGCTGGAGTTTTCTTTTTTCCTTGTTTTAAATAGCTAATGCTCTTGGAAGGGCGGACTAGAAACAGGTGTAAGGAATCTCGTCCAAAGTCTCATGTGAAGGAAGTGACCCCACGTGGGCAGGGCAGCTCTGCCGGCCAGGCAGTCTGCGTCCGGCTGCGGCCACATGGCCATGGCCAAGCTGGCCCCGAGGGGCTGCAGCGGGAGGATTCAGGGGCCACCGCTACAGGGTCACTTGCGTGGCTCCAGCGATTTTCTCTTTCTCCTCTGAAGGAAACAGCCGCACTTGGTGTCGTCAGCCACCTCCACGTCTGCGGGGACTGTGACGGGGACACTGAAGTGACCAGCGGTGTTGTCGTTGGCATTCAGCTCCCCGTGTATGGAGTTCAGTGCCTGGTTTTTGCTGTGTAGCAAGGCTTTATCCCGAGCCTGAGGCTGCGAGGGCCGGTTGGTGTGGACCGCGCCATAGGCGTGGGCCGGGACTTCCCGGCCCAGTCGGACTGGTAACCAAACATAAAGCGGCTGCGGTCAGAGGTAGTGAAGAACTTGTGCAGGTAGTCAGAGTTCAGCTTCTCGAAGAAGTCCAGGCGCCGCCCGTAGCACAGGTACGTGTCCATTTCCGGGAACCTCTCAGGGAGGCTCTCGATGGGCGTGGCCCGCTTGGTGTCCCGGATCTTCCGGTAGCGCTCCTTGAGCGTGTGGGCCTTGAGCCTCTGCCCGCGCAGGCTGTCGCACAGAAAGCACAGGAGCACGTAGCCCAGCGCCTCCAGGTCATCACAACGGCTCTGGTCCTTGCCCAGGTGAGTGTTGATGCTCATGTAGCACGCCATGCTCGCAGTACGGGATGTGCTTCTTGGTCTCGGGGTTGATGGACTCCTTGGCTAGGCCGGAGTCAGTCGATGATGTGGATGGCGTGCCCGGCAGCCCAGCCAGGAAGTTCTCGGGCTTCACGTCCCGGTAGGTGAGGCACTTGGTGTGCACGTACTTCATGCGCCTGACCAGCTGGATTGCGATCATCAGCACCATTTTGAGCGTGAACGTGTGGTTGCAGGAGTGAAACGGGTCCTCCAGGCCAGACCTGAGCAGCTCCAGCACCATGGCATTGTAGTACTTCCCTCACGGGCCGAAGTAGTAGACCTGGCGGACGCCCTCTGCGGCGCTGAGCTGCTCTTAGAAGCTGTATTCCAGGTGCAGCTGCGGAGCCTGGGACTTGATGGGCTCCAACTTGATATAGTTAAGTATTCATTTGTATAAAGATTCTTTTGTAGCCGGAGCTCCCCAAAATTGATAACTGGCTGTCTACTCTCCCCAAATCTCTTAAATGACCCTGTCTGTGATTTAGGTTCCAAGAGGTCATGAAGTGAACCGAGATCACCTTCTATTAATGTTAAATGAGCCTGTAAGTGAATGTTGGGCAGCAAATCAAAACCACTGTTAGCAGCTACTCTGAGGAAGTTCCTCTCTTAAAGGACCAGCTGCCCTTTCATAAAAGACCACTTTTTTCTATGAATAATACATATAATAGTAGGGAAGGAAACGTTTCCATTAAGCAATATCAATTCTCAACACACTGGATATAATCTCTTATGCCTCCATAATTAAAAATTAAACACAAAGTATTAGGTTAAAAAACTCCAAAGCTGATTTTTATGTACTCTTTTTCTCCAAAAACATCATTCTTACCAGCCTTTCAATATAATTATATTCCAGGGCAAAACAGGCAGGTAGAAAAGAATAAATCAACATATAATCTTACTTTAAAGTCCTAGCTTAGATTTTATGATGTGTACAGGCTGTTCAAAAAAAAAAATCAGGTCTGAAATTTTCCACAATGAACATATAGTATATTCCATTATTTTGTTATTTTAAAAGGGAAAATCATGTAAAATATCAGATCTGTTGTATTTTTAGACACAAGAGACTTTCATTGACTGTGCAGGCTTTCATTGACTGTGTGAGTTTCTTTTAACCTATTTCTAGATCTTAAGTCCCTGACAAATAGCTGGTGCTTAATGTATATTTTTCTAAATAAATAAATACTAATATTAAAAATAAAAACTAAGAAGATATTTGAGGTTGGGACAATTCAATGTTTTGTCAATATTATTGCCAGTGGATTTCCCCCTCCTCTGTTCCACTTCCCTCTTTACTAAATAAATAAAGAGCAATTTCAAGGAAACAATCACTGGGAAGTAGGAGGATTCTTACTGTTGTCCTTAATTCACTTAGGACAAGCATTCTCATCTTATTTATTTAAGAAAAGTCCATGTGAAAGTCACTGAACTCAGAAAAGCATGGGCATCTATCTTCTTAAGCTATGAAAGTAAAAATAATGATAATAATATATTTAATTACAAGAAAAAATTTGGTTGTATGCATTTCGATCAACATACCCAAATTGATTAAAATTCGAATCACAGGATTTCTAAAGCTGGAAAGATTCTTACATGTCTTGGAATCTAACCCTTCCTTTTTAAAATTGTGGAAGCTGAGGTAGAAGAAGTTAAGTGATTGTCGCAAAGATGCAAAACTAGTAAATGGCAGACAGACTTGTTCCCAGGTACCTAATTCCAATTTCAACACATGTTCCATTTCACTTCACTCTACTATAAACCCCTTAGTGTTTTACAGACTGATAATAAAAATTAGTTAATAAAGATGATGATGATAATGAAATTTCACTGTGCTGGAAACAGGGAAATGAGGTCAGTTAGCTGGCATTTGGTGATGCTTTTGTTAAGGCAGAACATCTATTATTTTCCATCTCCCTCTGCATTTAAAAAAAAAATCTATGTACTTTGCTAAAAAAAAGCCTTAGGCAACTAAGTATCATTCATTAAAACATTTAAGACAAGTGACAGCTCCTAGTAATACACTTCCAGAACAGAACAAGCAGGATAAAGATAACTTAGCAACTGCATATACACATAGAATTTTTCTACTGATACCCTAATCCCCTGCTGGCCAATTTTTTAAAGTGGGCTTTTATTGTACCATAAAAATGAACAAGCTGAAGCTTTCACATCCAGAGAAAGGTTGGTACCTGCATGGAAAATGTTTTGCCTTCAGGAGTCCAGGATGAGAGAAAACCATTATTACTCCTAGGTAAGGACAACTAACTCTGTGATAGAACTGGGTATTGAAATTCCATTTGTGAGTAGCACATAAACTACAGCTTTAGCAAGATGATTCCATTTCTAAGTATAAGATGATTACTGATGCAAGGTTGGTTTTGTTACCACTAATATGACTTTGTCTTTTAAAAACCAAAAACCCTGCTTTGGAGAACTATTTGACAGCAGCTATGAAAGCTAGGCACTTGCACCCACTATACACCGGAAATTCCACTCATCGGTATATACCTGACTAAAATGCATTTATATATGAGTCAAAAGACATGCACAAGAATGTTCATAGCAGCCCTATTCAAAATAGCCCCAAACTGGAAGCTACTCACATGGCCATCAAAAATAGGATGGATAAACACATTGTATTATAATCACACAATGGAATACCACTTTGCAGTGATAGTGGGTAAACTACAGCTACTCTCAGTAACACGAACAAATTTTTACAAAAACATATTGTAGAGTAAAAGAAGCCACCTACGGGAAAAGTTTGCACTGTATGATTCAGTTATATAAAATTTAAAAGTGATTATATTAATCTATGGTGTTACAAATCCAGTTAATGCTTCCCCTTGTGGGGGCGGGTGGTTACTGGAAGGGGCACAAGGAGGATTTGGGGGAGGGTGCTAACTCTGTTTTCTTTCGTGATCAGGGTCCTGGTTATACAGGGTTGCTATCTTTGTTTAAATGCATTGACTTATACGCTTATGATTTGTAAGTTAATATGAGTTTATGTATATGTCATTTAAAAAATCTGAAACCCTAAACATTTTCCTATAAAAACATGATAGGGCGAGAGTGACACATTAGTAAAAGCGATGTGCCATCAGTAAGATAAAGAATGACTGCACCCACAGGGAGCCTTCCCTCCCTTGCCCTGTTTTTCCCTCATCATTGCTTATGAAATTGGTCATCAGCCTGCAAATGAGGAACACAAATGTATAAATGTCACATTCTTATGCAGGAACAAAAGCACTCACTTCTTTTTGCCCCAAGGCATGAATGGGTCTCAGTTTTCATTTACTAAAAATGGACCTATTAGGGTAATGTGTTCACGTCTGTCATTTCAAGTTGATCGCTGGCAGTCTGTGTTATGTGAGATGTGTCCCACTAAGTAGAAATCAGATAAATTCAGGGAACATGCATGATTTGGGGACATGGACTAATTGGGCATTTGTCCTCTGTGCTCCGTCTGTAAGGTCTGTTGAGGGAACACAGAAGTCTGTCCTCGAGATTTAATAAATGGAGGAAGGAATAAACTTTTAAGTACTTATTATGAGCCAATACAGTGTTAGGCATTTATATAATCGTCACAATAGCTTTCAAAGGCAGGTACTATTGGCCTCATTTTACAGAGAAGGAAACAGACTCTGAGAGAGGATGAAGCCTATGCAAGTTATGCTGCTACTAAATAAGGAAAGAGAGATTCAAATTTGGGACCACTGACTCCTCAGGCTGTTTTCATAAAGCACAGTTTCTATAGAGGTCAATAGCCCTTTGACAAAATGTCTGCATTCCCTAGAGAAAAGAACCAAAGGGTTCTTTTCAACTCTCCTTTAAGTCTATCCTAATACCAGGGAGTATTCCAAGTGCAAGAAAAAACACAACCACCCCTTTGCCTGAAAAACAGTCTTAAATAGCAGGGGTAGTGAAGGTATAAGTTTTTAATAATTGTCATCACTGGGTCAAAACACTTTCTCAATCAAGCCCAATATTCTTTCAGAAATTATGGTATCCAATGTGTGGGTACCTTCCAAAAGGCAGGCCTCAAAACTTTAGGTATCCACGTTCAATGTGTCTAACTTCCTTTCGACTCAAGAAAAAAATCACTCCTAGCACTATAGAACTGGCCAACATCCAAAGAGGAAGAAACCAATGGTGCCACCCCAAAAGACTTCAGAGAAACCGTAAACCGGCTGTATTGCTTTGAGGTATCAGAACTCCAACTAGGAGCAGGCGTCCCCTGCAAGCTATTCCCTGACCATCACGGCTGATGCTATGACCCAGAATAAACATCTGACTCTCCCTACCTCAGCTTCTCCACACTGCAAAAGGATGATAAGAACTCCTACCTGTCCTCAAAGGTGTTAAAAAGAACCAGCTTATATCTGCAGAGAGAAGCACTGTTTAAGTGCTAAGTGACCACCAATACAGGGAGCCTTGAACAATGCAGATTGGTGTCGGTCTTGCACAGATCACACATGTTCTCACCTCCCAACAGAGAAGGTTTGAGAGTGACCCCCTAGCTCATAATGAGACACAAAAGCAAATGGATGATGTGGAGATATATCTGGGGACTAAATGAAGAAATCAGAAAAAAAATTGGAGTGAAATTTGCCAGGCTAAAAGTGACCTACAGTAGCCCTGCCCTTGCATACAAAATCACAGGATGGACATTTGTCCTCTGCATGCTTTCTGGCAGGGTTGGCCGGACTGGGCACTGGGAGAGTTGACTGAACCCACACCAGAGACAGCAGCCACAGAGACTCAATTAAAACTGATCTAACATGACAACAGAGAAAAGGATACACTGAGCTACAGAGACGGAGCAGCAGGTACTCAATGGGTATGCAAAAGTAGTAAAGCAATAGATAAATCAGACTTAATAGCTGGCTCCTGATCAGGTGACTCTCCTCTAGGGCTTCCACCTGGTGGCAAGCATAGGTGAATACTAAGAACAAGCTCCCAGGCTCTGAGTTAGGTCATTTTACATGTTTATCACAGTCCTCTCACCGGCCCCTGAAAAGTGGGTATTATCATTTTTCAAGAAATGAGGGTCAAAGTGACAAAGTAACTTGCATTAAGACAGTGCCGCCATCACTAAAATATAGGTCTGGCTGAGACAGGAGCCCTTGCTCATTAAACTGGGTCCTCCATCTCTCATCACAGTTATTCACTGTGTATACTAGCTCTGAGCAGATCCCCAGGCCGACTCAGTAGGAAATCCAAACCATGGTACCTGGCTTTGTAGTTAAAGGGTATGGCCTATAGTACAGTAACTGATCCAATAAGCATTTGAAGAGGCCCTGCTATGGGCCAGGCTTGTGCTAGATGAGAATAATGCAGAAAAAAGAAGACCCACTCCTTCACCTTGGCAACATCCACTGGCATCCAACAAGCATGGTGCAGCAGCCATTCTGGGCAAGTTCTCCAGCACAGACTTCAGCCACAGTTGGTGAGATGTGTAAGCAATCACAGAGGTTATGGCCCCCTTGAAAGCCATTCTCAAGGAGGCCCTCAGCAAACAGAGGATATTCTTTAGTCTGAGTTTTGACAGTTCTTTATTAATCTCCTGAGGATTATGGCTAAAAACTGCTGCATTGTCTTTTACTTTTAATTGCAGTCCTATAGAAGGTTTGACTTTATTGAAAAAAAAAAACAAACTAGTAAAATTATTGCAAAAGAAAAAATGTTCTTAATAATTTATTCATAATGCTATTAAGACAAAGTCATGTTTTATTGGCCTCTGCGTGTTTATGTTGTGATGCAGAAGTCAATAAGAGGGAGCTTTAGTAATATATAATATCTATGAATATTCTCCATGTATGTTCACCAAACAATTTCTCAGCATCAATAAAGGATTTCAATAATTAAAAAGTATGATTTTCCCCAGTTTAACTATTTCCTACTAAACGGGTGCCACAGATGCTTATACTGACAGCCTCTCATTCCCAGCAAAAGCAACTGCACTTTATGGGGAGAGAGAGTGGAATGAATGTTAGTCCAGGAAGGGGCTCTTGTCTCCATGCTGACGCTAACTGCACATGACCTTGAGGTCTAGGCCCTTCCCTCTTCATCTGTACGATGAAAAGATTTAGAGGAGGCAATGCCCACGTCTTCCCCAGCTTTCCAACTGTGAAATAGCACTCCCCTGGGCCTTATCTTTATCCCTTCTTGATCACCACTACCTTTTGTCAGGTGTCATTTTGAAATGAGTTTCTTGTTTCCCAAATGGGCATTGCTCTTCGACTACTTAGCCTGGCTCACAGAGTTAATAGGCAGAATGGAGGCCCACTGGCTATGGAGACAAGTGATGGTTCCCTCTCCAACTTGCTGTTTGCCCTTGATCAGGGAGTCACTTAGGAATTCCAGGCCCATCATTTCCTCACTGATGGGGAATTATGTGACAATATTTAGCTAGCTTGAAGGAGTGAGAGAGGATTAAATAATATGCTTGTATGGGACTTAGCCAATACTTGATGTTACACTGGATACTTGGTAATAATTACCTTTTGAGTCTCACAGAACTCACCTGAAATACCTTCCTGATTCAAGGGCTAAATGGTTCCATAAGAGGGTTTAGTTCCTTTTCATTCCCTAAAAGAACTGTGCCACAAACTGAGAGCCTTGATATACCATTGCAAGCATGGATTTCCTTTGCCTTAGCTCCCCAGAATCACTAAAGAATCATGATCACTATGTTTTACAGTCTCAAATCACTTTCCCCATATTCCTTTATAGATAGACGCTTATTATGCCGTAAACATAAAGGGAAAATATCCAGTGAGTATTTTGACACTGTTAACAATCCCTCTCGGGGAGACCTTCAAGATGGCAGAGGAGTAAAACGTAGAGATCACCTTCCTCCCCACAAATACATCAGAAATACATCTACATGTGGAACAACTCCTACAGAACACCTACTGAACGCTGGCAAAAGACCTCAGACTTCTCAAAAGGCAAGAAACTCCCCAAGTGCCTGGGTAGGGCAAAAGAAAAAAGAGACAAAAGAATAGGGACAGGATCTGCACCTCTGGGAGGGAGCTGTGAAGGAGGAAAAGCTTCCACACACTAGGAAGCCCCTTCACTGGCGGAGACTGGGGTGGGGGGGAGCTTCAGAGCCCCAGAGGAGAGCGCAGCAACAGGGGTGCCGAGGGAAAAGCGGAGAGCTTCCCGCACTGAGGATCGGTGCCGACCACCACTCACCAGCCCGAGAGGCTTGTCTGCTCCCCCGCCGGGGTGGGCGGGGGCTGGGAGCTGAGGCTTGGGCTTCAGAGGTCAGACCCCAGGGAGAGGACTGAGGTTGGCTGCGTGAACACAGCCTGAAGGGGCTAGTGCACCACTGCTAGCCGGGAGGGAGTGCGGGAAAAACTCTGGACCTGCCTAAGAGGCAAGAGACCATTGTTTTGGGGTGTGCAAGGAGAGGGGATTCAGAGCACCGCCTAAATGAGCTCGAGGTGGACACAAGCTGCGGCCATCAGCGCAGACCCCAGAGACAGGCATGAAACGCTAAGGCGGCTGCTGCTGCCGACACCAAGAAGCCTGTGTGCAAGCACAGGTCACTATCCACACCTACCCTCCCGGGAGCCTGTGCAGCGCGCTACTGCCAGGGTCCCGTGATCCAGGGACAACTTCCCCGGGAGAACACACACACACACACACACACACACACACGGCGTGCCTCAGGCTGGTGCAACATCACACCGGCCTCTGCCGCCGCAGGCTCGCCTGTATCCATACCCCTCCCTCCCCCTGGCCTGAGTGAGCCAGAGCCCCCCAGTCAGCTGCTCCTTTAACCCCGTCCTCTCTGGGCAGGGAAGACGCCCTCAGGCAACCTACACGCAGAGGCGGGTCTGAATCCAAAGCTGAACCCCAGGAGCTGTCCGAACAAAGAAGAGAGAGGGAAATCTCTCCATGTAGCCTCAGGAGCAGCGCATTAAATCTCCACAATCAACTTGATGTACCCTGCATCTGTAGAATATCTGAATAGACAACAAATCATCCCAAAATTGAGAATTGAGGTGGTGGACTTTGGGAGCAACTGTAAACTTGGGGTTGCTTTCTGCATCCAATTTTTTTCTGGTTTTATGTTTATCTTAGTTTAGTATTTAGAGTTTTTAACCATTGGTAGATTCCTTTATTGATTTCGTTGCTCTTTATATATATATAGCTATATATTTTTTTTTCCTTTTTCTCTTTTTCCGATTGTGTATGCATATGCTTCGTTCTGTGATTTTTGTCTGTATAGCTTTGCTTTTACCATTTGTCCTAGGGTTCTGTCTGTCCGTTTTTTAAAATTTGTTTCTTTGTTTGTTTTTTAGTATAGTTTTTAGCGCTTGTTATCATTGCGGGATTTGTCCTTTGGTTTGGTTGCTCTTTTTTTCTTTCTTTTTTATTTAAATTACTTTTTAATTTTTTTAATTTTTAATAATTTTTTTAAAAAAATTTTTTAATAACTGTATTTTTTTCTCACTTTCTTTCTTTTTTTCTCCCTTTTCTTCTAAGCTGTGTGGCTGACAGGGTCTTGGTGCTCCGGCCGGGTGTCAGGCCTGTGCCTCTGAGGTGGGAGAGCCAAGTGCAGGACATTGGTCCACCAGAGACCTCCCGGCTCCACGTAATATCAAACAGCGAAAGCTCTCCCAGAGATCACCATCTCAATGCTAAGACCCAGCTCCACTCTATGACCAGCAAGCTACAGTGATGGACACCCTATGCCAAACAACTAGCAAGACAGGACACAACCCCACCCATTAGAAGAGAGGCTGCCTAAAATCATAATAAGATCACAGACACCCCAAAACACACGACTGGACGTGGTCCTGCCCACCAGAAAGACAAGATCCAGCCTCATCCACCAGAACACAGGCACCAGTCCCCTCCACCAGGAAGCCTACACAACCGACTGAAACAAACTTAGCCACTGGGGGCAGACACCATAAACAACGGGAACTACAAACCTGCAGGCTGCGAAAAGGAGACCCCAAACACAGTAAGTTAAGCAAAATGAGAAGACAGAGAAACACACAGCAGATGAAGGAGCAAGATAAAAACCCACCAGACCAAACAAATGAA
>NC_041217.1:47422808-47423426 GCF_002837175.3 Physeter macrocephalus
AACGGATAAGTGACCTGGAAGATAAAATAGTGGAAATAACTACTGCAGAGTAGAATAAAGAAAAAAGAATGAAAAGAATTGAGGACAGTCTTAGAGATCTCTGGGAAAACATTAAATGCACCAACATTTGAATTATAGGGGTCCCAGAAGGAGAAGAGAAAAAGAAAGGGAATGAGAAAATATTTGAAGAGATTGTAGTTGAAAATATCCCTAATATGGGACAGGAAATAGTCATTCAAATCCAGGATGCACAGAGAGTCCCATACAGAATAAATCCAAGGAGAAAAATGCCAAGATACAGGTAAATTAAACTACCAAAAATTAAATACAAAGAAAAAATATTAAAGGCAGCAAGGGAAAAACAACAAATAACATAAAAGGGAATCCCCATAAGGTTAACACCTGATCTTTCAGCAGACACCCTGCAAGCCACAAGGGAGTGGCAGGATGTATTTAAAGTGATGAAAGGGAAAACCTACAACCAAGATGCTCTCCCCAGCAAGGATCTCATTCCGATTTCACAGAGAAATTAAAACCTTTACAGACAAGCAAAAGCTAAGAGAATTCAGCACCACCAAACCAGCTTTACAACAAATGCTAAAGGAACTTCTCTAGGCA
>NC_041217.1:47423900-47448896 GCF_002837175.3 Physeter macrocephalus
CTTTAACACCCCACTTTCACCAACAGACAGATCATCCAAAATGAAAATAAATAAGAAAACCTTTAAATGACACATTAAACAAGACGGGCTTAATTGATATTTATAGGCACATTCCATCCAAAAACAACAGAATACACTTTCTTCTCAAGTGCTCATGGAACATTCTCCAAGATAGATCATAACTTGGGTCACAAATCAAGCCTTGGTAAATTTAAGAAAATTGAAATTGTATCAAGTATCTTTTATGACCACAATGCTATGAGACTAGATATCAATTACAGGAAAAAATCTGTAAAAACTACAAACACATGGAGGCTAAACAATACACTACTAAATAACCAAGAGATCACTGAAGAAATCAAAGGGGAAATCAACACATACCTACAAACAAATGACAATGAATACACAACCCAAAACCTATGGGATGCAGCAAAATCAGTTCTAAGAGGGAAGTTTATAGCAATACACTCCTACCTCAAGAAACAAGAAACATCTGAAATAAACAACCTAACCTTACACCTAAAGCAATTAAAGAAGAACAAAAAAAACCGAAAGTTAGCAGAAGGAAAGAAATCATAAGATCAGATCAGAAATAAATGAAAAAAGAAATGAAGACAACAGTAGCAAATATCAGTAACACTAAAAGCTGGTTCTTTGAGAAGATAAAAAAATTTGATAAACCATTAGCCAGACTCATCAAGAAAAAAGGGGAGAAGAGTCAAATCAATAGAATTAGAAATGAAAATGGAGAAGTCACAACAGACACTGCAGAAATACAAAGGATCATGAGAGATTACTACAAGCAACTATATGCCAATAAAATGCACAACCTGGAAAAAATGGACATATTCTTAGAAAAGCACAACCTTCCAAGACTGAACCAGGAAGAAATAGAAAATATAAACAGACCAATCAAAAGCACTGAAATTGAGACTGTGATTAAAAATCTTCCAACAAACAAAAGCCCAGGACCAGATGGCTTCACAGGCAAATTCTATAAAACATTCAGAGAAGAGCTAACACCTATCCTTCCCAAACTCTTCCAAAATATAGCAGAGGGAGAAACACTCCAAAACTCATTCTATGAGGCCACCATCACCCCGATACCAAAACCAGACAAAGATGTCACAAAAAAATAAAACTACAGGCCAATATCACTGATGAACATAGATGCAAAACTCCTCACCAAACTACTACCAAACAGAATCCAACAGCACATTAAAAGGATCATACACCATGATCAAGTGGGGTTTATCCCAGGAATTCAAGGATTCTTCAATATATACAAATCAATCAGTGTGATACACCATGTTAACCAATTGAAGGAGAAAAACCATATGATGATCTCAATAGATGCAGAAAAAGCTTTCAGGAAAATTCAACACCCATTTATGATAAAAACCCTCCAGAAAGTAGGCAGAGAGGGAACTTACCTCAACATAATAAAGGCCATATATGAAAAAACCCACAGCCAATATCGTTCTCAATGGTGAAAAACTGAAACCATTTCCACTAAGATCAGGAACAAGACAAGGTTGTCCACTCTCACCACTATTATTCAACATAGCTTTGGAAGTTTTAGCCACAGCAATCAGAGAGAAAAAGAAATAAAAGGAATCCAAATCAGAAAAGAAGAAGTAAAGCTGTCACTGTTTGCAGATGACGTGATACTATACATAGAGAATCCTAAGGATGCTACCAGAAAACAGAGCTAATCAATGAATTTAGTAAAGTAGGATACGTAATTAATGCACAGAAATCTCTGGCATTCTTATACACTAATGATGAAAAATCTGAGAGTGAAATTAAGAAAACACTTCCATTTACCATTGCAAAAAAAAGAATAAAATATCTAGGAATAAACCTACCTAAGGAGACAAAAGACCTGTATGCAGAAAATTATGACACTGATGAAAGAAATTAAAGATGATACAAATAGGTGGAGAGATATACCATGTTCTTGGATTGGAAGAATCAACATTGTGAAAATGACTCTACTACCCAAAGCAATCTACAGATTCAATGCAATCCCTATCAAACTACCACTGGCATTTTTTACAGAACTAGAACAAAAAATTTCACAATTGCTATGGAAATACAAAAGACCCCGAATAGCCAAAGCAATCTTGAGAACGAAAAATGGAGCAGGAGGAATCAGGCTCCCTGACTTAGCTCTGGTTTTGCCAGTTGTCTTAGCATAATTATTAATAGTCCTCTCTTTCATTCATAAAGTGTCTAGGGCTTGAATAGTAAATTATACAGTCATCCTATATACAAATATAGTATTTGAACAAGATTTATGACAAATCATATATGAAGGTCTACACTCACAAATAGTTAGATCTCAGGCTTAAATCATAGTAAATTTAACTAAAGGTAAGCATTTCTTGGGAGAAAATATTTGCAAACTATATGTCTGATAAGGGGTTAAAATCCAAAATATATAAAGAATTCATAAAACACAAAGCCAAAAAAATTAAAAACAGGCAAAGGAACTGAATAGGCTTTTTTGTAAAGAAGATATATAAATGGCCAATAGGTATATGAAAAGATATTCAACGTCACTAATCATCAGGGAAATGCAAATCAAAATCACAATAAGATATTATCTTATTCCTGTTAAGATAGTTATCAAAAAGTCAGAAGTAAAATGTTGGTAAGTATGTGGAGAAAATGAGTATGTGAGTATTTTTTCACTGTTGGTAGAAATGTAACTTTGTACAGCCGTTACGGAAAACAGTATGGAGGTTCCTCCAAAAATTAAAAGTAGAACTACCATATGATCCAACAATCATATCCAGAGGAAATAAAATAAAGATCTCAAAGAGATATCTGTACTCCCATGTTCACTGCAGCATTATTCATAGTAACCAAGACAACCTAAGTGTCTGTCAGCAGATGAATGGATAAAGAAGATGTGGCATATATATACAATGGAATATTACTCAGCCATTAAAAGAAACGAAACTGAGTTGTTTGTAGTGAGGTGGATGGACCTAGAGTCTGTCATACAGAGTGAAGTAAGTCAGAAAGAGAAAAACAAATACTGTATTTTAACACATATATATGGAATCTAAAAAAAAAAAAAAGGTTCTGAAGAACCTAGGGGCAGGACAGGAATAAAGATGCAGATATAGAGAATGGACTTGAGCACACGGGGAGGGGGAAGTGTTAGCTGGGACAAAGTGAGAGAGTGGCATGGACTTACATATACTACCAAATGTAAAATAGATAGCTAGTGGGAAGCAGCCGCATAGCACAGGGAGATCAGCTCAGTGCTTTGTGACAGAGGGGTGGGATAGGGAGGGTGAAAGGGAGACGCAATAGGGAGGAGATATGGGGATATATGTATACGTATAGTTGATTCACTTTGTTATAAAGCAGAAACTAGCACACCACTGTAAAGCACTTATACTCCATTAAAGATGTTAAAAAAGAAAAAAAAAAGACTCCCTCTCCACCATAACTAACATGGTCATCCCACTATAAACTGGAAGAGACAACTTGGCTTCATGGAAAGAGCTCACATTTAAGCAAGATATCAAACTCAATGAGATGCTAATAATTATTGTTAGCACCGATTGAGAGATTAGTCTATGGCAGCATTGTTCTGAATAATTTTCACTTATCAAGTCCTTTATTCCTGGGGACAACCCTACAAGATTGTTACTATTTTCATGTCCATTTCACCGTGTAAAAAACATGCAGCACAGGGAGGTTAAAAGCTTCAAAATGCCAGATTTCTATGAATTGGTTCACACCAGATTTAAACCCAAGCAGTTTAGAGTCTGGGCTTTTAATTATGCTACTCTTCAGAGTTGGCAGGATGATCTGAAATAATGTATGTAGACAACTGGCCATACTGAAAGCACTCAATGAATAGTAATTTATATTATTTACATTAAAATAGCTATTTTCTTAAATGTTGTTGCTTTTCCCAACTGATTATGACAGAGATTAATCCTTTGTATTCCTCTTTTCCACTTTCACCTCCCATATTTTTAGTTCCACTGGCCTCACTGCTATCTCAGTCCACAGACACAAGGCCCCATGACATTCACGTCATCTCAGAGTGAACCCCCTCTCTATCCCATCTTGTAACTTCCCTAGGTCTGGCTTTCAGAGTTCCACTTACTGATCTATCAGCTTACTGATTGAAATAAAATTCAGAGGAACAAGTCCCTCACACTTTTCCTATACTTTCCTCACCCTGTGTACAGCTTCAGCCTCTGATAAACTGGTCACTTGTTTTGTAAGATATGTTAAGATACAGCAAAAGTTTAGTCTGTGATACCTTACCCTGTTAAAGGGAAGCTTACCCTAAGATTATAGACTCCTCAATTTCTGCAACTCACTGATCCAGTCACCAAAACATCATCAGCTTTTTTGGCTCAGGTAAGCATCAAGCTGAATGGTGTTCAAATGACAGCAACAGTGAGGCAGATAACAGGTCTTATAAGACACCATTCGCAGAAGATAATCATAGTAATTTGCTGTCATCATTCCCTCACAAATCCAGGAAAAGGAGCAGTATTAAATCCCATATAGAAGGCAGACGTTTTGAGACTTGGAGAAGTACATGGTCCACATGAATTCTGGGAATTGGTGGCAAAGCCAAGAAATAATGAAATAGCAGATGGCAGGCCATCAGTGGAAAGGTGGACCCTTCCACTAGCTCACCTAACCAATTTGAGGTAGCTGGTAGTTTATCTGAAGGCCATTTTCAAATCATGCAGTGCCTTGCTCCTCAAAATGTGGTCCATAGACCAGCTGCATGGATATCATTTGGGAACATGTTAGAAATGAAGACTCTCAGGTCCCTCCCCAGACCTCCTGAGTCTGAATCAACATTAGAAGCTGGCTATTCCTGAGTGCATTACATATTGAGAAGTTCTGGTGGGGGCTTATAGCTCAGGTTAGGACTGGCAGGCCTGACCTACCTATAAAAGACTCCATTTTGAACTTTCAATGAATAAGTACATATGATAATATAAAAGCAAAATTAAGAAAGGGTAAAAAGTTTTTAAATTGTGCTCAAAATAAAGTTGCAACACTAAAGAAGAGATGGCAAGAGATCTGCATGGAAACCCGATAGAAATATTCCATTTGCTGCTCTGATACACCACCCACTTTTCTTCATCTTGCTCTGTGCCCAGGGAGGCTGACCTGCGTGAAAGAGGGACGAAGGAGGGTGAGATTCCCCAGGGGCCAGCCTTGGGCTGGCCGTGTCCCTCGGTGGAGGTCACAGCTCTGTCCCAACAGCCCTCACCGTCTCTGGGTTCCAGTAACTGCCTCCTCCTCTTCCCCTTCAGGCCTAAGGTTGGTCACAACACTTTGCTGTTAAGAGCCTCTGCATACTGCACTATTCCTTTTTGTACCTTTTAAATAATCCCTTAGTAAATTCTGTAAGACTCAGTTGGAGTATATAACTTGTTTTCTGCTGGGACCCTGATTGATAGATTTAGACAAAACTGTTGGTTCAAAGAAAGACAGGAGAATTAACCTATCATAGGGGAGGGAACTTAAAATATAAGAATGGTCCAGGGGAAAGAGGGTGCGACAAATTTAATAAGGGCCATTTTCCATCACACTTAGACGTCACACATAAGAAACGTGCTCTTAACATGTTTAATAGCAAGCTTACTCCTCATCTGTTAGGGAATCCTAATTCTCAGAATGGGGTTTCCACTGCATTTCAATCCAGATTTGCTATCAAGTACATCCTAGTTGTGTCTTGTCATAGCAACATCCCTTTCGATGCTCATCTGGCCTGCATCTGCGAAACAGCCTTAGAAGGTAAGTCATCTCCCGAAAGTGTCCCCTCTCCTTCCCTTCTCCCTAATGTACAGAGTTGATTGCATAAGCCACCTTTTTCCCTGTAAGATCTATCCTTTCACAATCAACTTCTTCAGGTCCCCCATTTATTTGTATAGTAGGACCCCTATTTTCCAGAAGCTTCCAGAATTAGATATGATCTAATTTCTCTCTGACTCCTTTACATCACAGAATGTCAAATGTGTACACGCATTCGACTATCTACAAAACCAAATGCGATTCCACTGAGTGGCCTTGGCCCACACAGCTCCAGAGGGCCCAACTCTACAAGAAGTCAGCATGACCAGCCTGGTCAGGCAAAAAGGCTTTCCTGCAGCTCCTCATCCATCACTGCCACTCAGATGTCAATCTTATTCCTACCACATCTTGTCCCTCTATCTAGAATCTCATCTCCAACAACCATTTCTTAAGTAATTCTGTATTACCCAGCATTCAAGGCCCTTAGCAGGCTCACCTTCTTTGTAAAGTCTTCCCTTCAACTTTAAAACATAAAAATGTCTCCCTTATCCAACTCCTGTGGAGCTTGCTTGCTTCTAAGTGAGAACCAAGGGGGTTTCTGTAAGCAGAGCACATGTGTGCAAACATAAATGGACACACAGGGCAAAAAGATTCCAGCATGACTTCTAGGTTCCTGGCTTAAGAGCCTAGGTGGAAGGTATTGTTGTTTACTCATTTCTATAAATTAATTTATTTTTGTCTCTTAGGTCTCCTTTATTCCATAATAGTCCTTCCCACCTTCCCTCCTCCTTTTTTTATGCCTTTGATTTTTTAGTGAAACTCGTGTATGTTCCACATTCTGGGTTTGGCTGATTGTTTTATGTGGTGCCTTTTAACGTGTTCCCTTACATTTTTCTGTCGTTTTAAAATTTGTAGTGAGATACATACAGCATGAAATTTAACATCGTAACTATTTTTAAGTGGACATTTCTGGGGCATTAAGTACATTCACATTGTTGTACAATCATCACCATCATCCATCTCCAGAATTTTCCTCGTCTTCCCAAAGCAAACTTCTGTCCCCATTAAACAGTTACCCTCCCTTCCCATTCCCTGCTCCTCTCAGCCCCTAGCAGTGACCACTCTACTTTCTGTTTCTACCAATCTGAATACTCTAGCTACCTCATATAAATGGCATTGCACAGTATTTGTCCTTTGTGACTGGCTTATTTCACATAGCATAATGTCCTCAAGGGTATCCATGTTGTAGCATGTGTCAGAATTTCCTTCTTTTTTAGGCTAAATAATATTCCATTATATGTACATGGCACATTTTATTTATCCATTTATCTCTTGATGGGAACTTGGGTCCTTTCCACCTTTTGGCTATTGTAAATCATGGGTAGTGCCATTTATTGGGGTGGGGAAAACAGAAGGAAGAGGTATGGAAGGTAAAGGGAGAAATGGTGAATCCAGTTTGGGGCATGTTAACTTTCAGTGCCTGTACAAATACTATACATATGGCTTTTGAGTTCAGAAGACCATCTGGACTGCAGGAATAGATTAGCAGTTGTAGGCATTTAGGTAGCAATGGAAACCAAGAGAATAAATGAGATCACCTCTGGAGAACAGGCAGAAGGTCTAAGGCTGAGTCCTGAAGAACTGTGATTTTGAGGTGAGGTAGGAGAGGATGAGCAAGAAAAGGAGACAGAACAGCATACAGAAAATGGGAAGAAATTCAACAGAGCATGGGGTTATTTGACCCCAAAGAATATCTGGAATAGATAGAGGATGTCAGGCCTCATCAGTTTGGTAAAAACTAAGATTGAGAACAGACCTAAGTGAAATTCTTTAAATTATGAACATTGATTTTTCAAATACAGTATGCTACATTTAAAAGTATCTACTTGGGCTTCCCTGGTGGCGCAGTAGTTGAGAGTCCGCCTGCCGATGCAGGGGACACGGGTTCGTGCCCCAGTCCAGGAAGATCACACATGCCATGGAGCGGTTGGGCCCGTGAGCCATGGCCGCTGAGCCTGCGCGTCCGGAGCCTGTGCTCCGCAACAGGAGAGGCCACAACAGTGAGAGGCCCGCGTACCGCAAAAAAAAAAAAAAAAAAAAAGTATCTACTTGAAGCTTGCAGAAAATAGGTAATCTAAGAAACTCATTTGTTCAGGAAATAGTAGAGGAATATAAATACTTACTAGGAAAGTGTGTATAAAATCACCAATGTTACATTTGTGACACATTGTTAGAAGATGTTTGAGACACACCTGATAAAACCCTCAAAGTGGTTTTAAAGGAGATAAATTGTGTTTCACATGCACACACATGCACACATACACTATCCCAAGGGACAGACAACTTCACTGCTTTGGATGTGAAAATGCTCTAGGATGGCATTTTCAAACGCCAGTGCTTAGCAGTCAACTATCTATAAAAATCACTGTTGAGCAAGAAATGTGAGACTTAGGTTAAATTTCAGGAAAAGGTCTCTGTGACTGGAAATTGTTTAAAACTTTCAAAATTCTGGAATGCTAATTGGATCAAGAGACCATAAAATATCTTCCTCTAACATTGTTTAAAAAGCAAAAATGGGTTCTCATCTGTCTGGCACTAAGTGCCGGCATGACTCAAGATAAGAAAACAGACTTGAACTCTCATGGTTCCTTCGTTTCATAATATTATATGATTCTCCCCACTGTTTTACCACTTTTGGTAGAAGAGCTTTTCAGCTTTCCAATTTCCAAACTACTAAATGAGATAGCCCAGCCAAGTTTCTCAGACTCACTGATTTTTCCACTTCCTCAAAAAGCTCAGCTGAAGGCATCTTTTATCTTTAATTATACTTGTGAATATTTTCCTCTTACACTACTTATTATCATCCACTTGTTATTTGCCCTCCCTTCTCCATCCTTTCCCTACCTTATTTATCTACCTATAAAACACATTAATATTTGATTCTTTCTCATTGAAGTCTAGTATTTTGAGAACTCGAAGTTGGTAGGTAAATTTGAACCATATATTATAACATGTGTTACTAGGTCATAATTTTATTCCTTTTGGCCAAAGGCCATCACAAGACTTATGGAGGAAAGATAATGTACAAAGAGAACTTTAAAATAAGTTATAAAAATCAAACGAGGACTAAGTTAGAATGAGTTCCTAAGTGTAAAAATATGTAACGTTTCAAGGTTAATTTATTAAAACGAGTCATAAGACCAATTCATCATTATACACTTTTGGCTGAAGTGTCTAACATAACATTAACTCTGATTCTGAAATGGCCAGTGAGTAATAGAGGATCAAAAATTATGCAGGTGTCCCTGACAGGCAAACCTTCCTTTTCCAGTGATGTTCTAGAGTAAATTAGTTTTGATCACCACCCCCCAGAAATGGTTAGAGTTATTTCTAGATACAAAGCAGGAGGAAATAAATATGCATGAGCACCTACTATGCATAAGGTTCTGTGCTTTCAGTGTATATATATTCTCACTTACTCTTTACAATGACCCTATTAGATAGGATTTTTTAGATCCATGTTCGATTATACATAAGTTCACAGAGAGTAGATAACTCCTCCAAGTCATACTTTAGTAAATGGCAGAACTAGAGTCTGGACCCAGGACTGTCACAGCCCAAAGCCCAAGCAGGTACACCACTGTCCGTTTTAGAGAAAAGGAAATGTAAAAGGTCCTCTGATTCCAGATTGCTTCCAATATGGGCTCAACAGACCAGGAAATAAGCCAGTATCTTGTCTTTAATTATGAAGTAGACATAATTTAGAAGAAGATTGCTGTGAAAGCCTGGCTAAGTTTGAGAGCAATAAGATCGATCAAGCAAAGTGAAATTCTATGTAACCCTCCTATAACACTTGAAAACACCAGTTTCTATAAAAGCTAGCCTTTTAGGAACAGGGGGCAGGGTATTTCACTCAAAGGTTCTTTAGCAAGAAGACTTGGTAGTAGGGAGACTGTTTGTTAATTCATTTTCATTGCAAGCCACTTGATATGAATTAGTTCACTGAATTCTCACAACCACCCTGGCATGATTTTATACTGGAGAGATATAACGGTCAATGGTCAATGTCATTGGTCAATGTCATTAAGTAAAGGAGCTAAGATTTGGATATAGGGCTAAGTCCCTAGACCAGGCTTCCTCTACCATAAAGCCATGGAGAGAAACAGCACTGAAGACAGCTACGGCAGTGCTTCTTAGCCTTCAGTGTGCATATGAACCCCCGGGCATTTTGTTAAGTCACATGTTTAGTTCACTGGAGCCTTAGAATCTGCATTTCTGAAAGGCCCCCAGCTGATGCTGATGACGCTGGTCTGCAACCACTCTTAAGGGTAGAAATGATGAGGTATTTACAAAACAATCCCTACAAGTGTATTCCCAAACAGGGCACTCTTCTGCTAGATGGCTTCAGTGAAACTATGTGCTTTCTAAAATATTCAGTCAGTGCTCTAAGTGATGGGATGGTGACCTTCTCTGCTACAGATGCTAAGATAGAGAGTGGGAGCACATAAAAGATTGGGATGAGAGGTTAAGTGTTCCCCATGTGTATCACCCCAAGCCCTCACCTCAGTTCTACGAACATCTGGTCAACCGCTCTGCAAAGGAAGGATTCCACAAAGCATAAGCCGTTCCATTCGTCAGGTAGAATTTTGCTAAATCTCCTGTGGCTGCAGCAGTTCTCAAGTGAGCAGGATCCCATGTGACAGGCCCACATCCATAGTGGGTGCAGCCCTCAGCCAGTGGAGGGGCTGGCCACTTGGAGGTGTTTGGTACAAAGTTGTTTTGCAACCGTTTACTGTGTTCCTCTGCTCTGCTTTACATTTCACTCCTGTTCCCCTGTCCCCTCTCTCCCTCCCTTATAGGAGCCTAATGGCAAGCGACCCTCCTCCATGTCTGCAGTCAGGTGTCAAGGCTGCTTCCATGAAATGTTCCCCATTTTAATGAAAACCAACTTCACAGCAAATTGCTCTGGTTACTACTGGGGTCACTTAGGTGTTGCCTAGTCTGCGGTAATTGCTTTATTTCAGCAGGAAAAAAAAAAATACTTATTACCATGTTTTTGCAGCTGACAGTGGCTTTTGTGTAGGTAATCTTTCACATCAAAGGAAGAGGGACTCTGTTGATGACACACACACCAGCTGTTTCCAGAACTGCTCGCCTCTACCCGCCACGCCTCCTCTGCAGGCCAGCTGAGGCCCTGCTCACCAGGAAAGAGTTCCTTGAGGACACTTGGCATTCACCTGTGTCCGGCAGGGGTGGGTGCCACCCAGGCAACAACCAGACTAGCGACACTGACTCAAAGGCAGACGCGGGTAATGAGGTCCAATGGGGGAAATGGCTTCAAACTGCGCCCAATCAGTATTGCCACAATGAGTGGATTTTGCTTCCTCCCAAACAGACAGCTCTATTCTCTTCATCTCACATCCCTAATGCCCTTGGGTTTGAGATTTAGCCTGGGAAGGGGGGTGGAGAAGAAAAGCATGAGGTGCAGACATCCCCCTATTCTAATAAGATAGCTGAGTTACCTTTTATCTCTACTTTTGATGCAGCTTAGACAGTCCCGGGGTAGCCCAGAATCCTTTTCTCTTTTCGCCTTTTCAAGTCAGTCTGTTATCATGCCTAGTGCTTGGCTCATTAATTTTTTTCCCCTACATCATCTCCTGCTCCTCCCTCTGCAATGACCTCTCTCCCCTGTGACTGGTTGTGAAGGTTCTCTTTCATTTTCTTTCTAAGGCAATCTTTGTAGAGCTAACTTTAACTAACCAACCAATTCTTTCCCAAGCCCATAAAAGCATCCCATGAAAAGGGACACGCAAGAAGCCTGCAGCCCTCCCCTCTCTCCAGCCTTCTCTGCACACACTCAGCCTCTTCCCAGCGATGGCTTGGAAACTGCCTCTTTATCACAAGTTCAGGCTTCGCGTGGCATGTGGCAGTCAGTTCGCCACAGGAGAAAAAAAGTCATAACCACTGCACGTGCTCCAAACCGGGCCGTCAACACCTAAGGTTGTTTCCAGCTTCCATGTGGCAGACAAGAGGCCATTTTCTCCCCAGAACTAAAGAAGATCACATATAACATTAGGACATTCAAGGTTCAGTGAGTAAAGTCTTAGAGAGCCAGGGCCAGCTGGATGACGCATGTTGCCATTCACGTTCTGAAACTGGTTGTTTCCTGTGGGAAGCATACACGACAATTCCAGCTGGAAAGAAAGTTTCCCCTGCCATCCTCTTGACCTTGGATTTGTTCTCTTCCATACCGTCCTCTACTACCATCTTGTTTCCTTTGAATGTGCCAGTTCTGGAGCTAGCCTGTGTGGGTCTTTATTTTTTCTGTCTCCCCACTTCCCATGCACCTACCTGGTTTAAACTCACTTCTCTGCTCTCATTCACATGTGCTCAACCACCACCCTTGTTCCAGAATCTGAGCTCTGCCCTGATACCAGTTTTCAGGCCCTCCCAACCTTGCCGCACTCTCCTAATTCCGGCTACAGAGTTCATCCGTATTCCATGGCATACCCTGCATTAACAGAGTGTATAGACAAGCCCCACCTCATCTCCACAATTATTTAGTGGGTGGAAAGGGAGTGGGGAGTTTCTCAAAGAAACCTAAGAGAGTGAGTTCAATTTAAAAACACATAACTCTCTACATAGCAGGGAATAAACTTGATAGTAAAATTGATACAGTAAACTAGAGATAGTAAAATTGGTCATATAAATAAGTGTAGTAAGTATTTAGATAAACTCTTAGGGGAACAGCCCCAAAGGATCGATGCCAAGAAATGATGTCTGGGAAGAGACAAGACACCCCCTACCTACCTGAGTTAAATATCATTCAAGGCAAACGTTTTACCTGATAGAACACAAAGGGAGTATAGCTTAGGGATTAAGTGTGTATGCTTTGGAGCCAGACCACCTGGGTTGGTTCCTTACTTTGCAATTACTAGCTGGGAGAGTATGGCAAGTTACTTAATGTTTTGAGCCTCAGTTTCCTTATATGTCACATAAGGACAATAATACCCATCATAAGGTTGATGAACTTCTTAAAAGAAAAAAATGCAAAGTGCTTAGTTAGCATAGTGCCTAATGCATAATAATTTTGTAATGGATATTTGTTTAAAACCCTTTGTTCTTACTATCAGAGCAGAATCTTGAGCCATGTGGACAATGGCTCTTACAAGACATGAATGGCTAACACATACTTTTTATTTAATTGAACTTTTTATTTTGAGATAACTGTAGCATGACATGCTGTTGTAAGAAATAATACAGAGAGATAGCACATGTCCTTTACTCAGTTTCCCCCAATGGTAACATCTTGCAAAACTATAGTACAGTATCACAGTCAGGATATTAACACTGATACAAAGCACTGATCTTATTCAGAATTCCTGTTTTATACTCGTGTGTGTGTGTGTGTGTGTGTGTGTGTCTATCCCATGCAGTTTTATCACGTGTAGTTTCACATATACACCGCCACAGTCAAGATGCGTAGGCTTCCCTAGTGGCGAAGTGGTTAAGAATCCGCCTGCCAGTGCAGGGGACACGGGTTCGAGCCCTGGTCTGGGAAGATCCCACATGCCACGGAGCAACTAAGCCCAGGTGCCAAAACTACTGAGCCTGCGCTCTAGAGCCCGCGTGCCACAACTACTGAGCCTGTGTGCCACAACTACTGAAGCCCATGCGCCTAGAGCCCGTGCTCCGCAACAAGAGAAGCCACTGCAGTGTGAAGCCCGCTCACCGCAAGAAACAGTAGCCCCCGCTCGCCACAACTAGAGAAAGCCCATGTGCAGCAACGAAGACCCAACGCAGCCAAAAATAAATAAATAAATGTATTTTTTAAAAAAACAGATGCACAACAGTTTCATTACCACAAGCATACATTTTTTAAATCAAGTTTTGAAATGGCCTGATTTGGGTGGCCCCAGTCAAAATGCTCGTTTTTGCCTTTCTTCTGGTTCCTGGTGCATTTTATAAATGATGCCTATGAACTTTTCCTGAGCCAGCTCTTTATCCTCCAGTGCATGTGGTTCAAACACAGCAATGGAGCACTTGGCCAGCAGAGGAGCAGAGCCCGTGAAAAGAGGTGGAGGAGGAAAGAATGGAGGAGAGGGAGAATGGAAAGGAGGAGGGAGAGGAGGAAGGGGAGGAGACGGAGGAATAAGAGGAAGGGCACAGGAGAAGGGAGAGGAGGGAGAGGAGCAGGAGGCATGGCAGCCCCTTCCATGCCCAACAGACCACGAGTAACACCAGCATCTCCCCAATCTTGATGCCCACCCATTTCACCCACAGAGAAATATCTGGTAAACACGTCAGTTCTGATTTGCTCTAGTCCAGAGTCTAAACAGAGCCTGTTCTGATTCATACTGAGTTTGAATATAAACACAAGACCACAGGGGTTATAAATTTAGGCCCCCCAAATCCAGACCCTATCCTGGTGAAAATGAAATGGAAAGATACATATGGGGAAACACATGTGCAGTTACACTTTTGTGAGACTGAAGTTCAGGTTTAAACAATTTTTATAATTATAAAAATAAAGTAACCTCATTACATAAAACTTGGAAAGTACCTAAAACATAAAGAGCAAAATAATTATTATTCATAATCCTATCACCATAGATAACTATCATTATCATTTCTGGGGTATAATATTCCTTCAGGCCTTTTTCTGTGCAAATATATCTATATGTGCAGCATTTAATTTTATAAAACTTATGTCATACTACATAGAGATTTGTATCCTGGATTTTCCGTGGAACATCTTAATTGGGTTTCCTCCATGTTTCTGAATATGCTAAATACTGCATATGATGAATTTAGAGAGGCATAGTTTATTCAACCACTCCCCTACTCAGATATTTTGTCCACTTCTATTTCTCAGTGCACTTGCATCAATGCTGCTTTCATCATTTATGTGCAGTTGTCTTTTAGTCCTGTTTTTGAAAGATTGGTGTTTTTTTTTAAAAAAAAAGCAAAAAACTAAGCATTTTTGTATTGCCAGTGTGGTTTTCCATTCAATGATATATCCAGATACCCAGGTTAACCTAATCATGGTGGTTGTGAGATTCTGGTATGAAGAGGGCCTTGAAATGTGTAGAATCCTTCCTGCTCACATTTCAGCCAACTTCATGTTTCTATAACAGTAGTTCTTTCCTATTACTCTGAAGACACAGGACAAGATAAAATCTTCAACTTTCAGGAAAGGGATAAAAAAATTTACTTGCTTCTATTTGGCTATATTATTTGGTTAAGAAAAAAAGGGGGGAAATGTTTTTCCATTTGTTTCTATGCTAACTCTACTCTCTACCTGGTCAAAACAAAGCAATCACATAAAATTCCATGAGATCCTTTCCCATATAAACCAATACCACTACCACTGTAGGTCCCAGGCACATTAACATTGGGCAGGACATTATAATTCTGAAATACTTTTCATGGAAATCTTCTGGAGGACAAGGTGAAAGATCCAATGACCTTCCAAATTACCTCAACACCTAGAACTCCTAACGCTTCGGTGAAACCCAAATCTAGGACTACCAAGCTCTCACTCTGTCTGACCTGATTTTCCTCCTTGGAACTATGCAGCCATCACCAGGCAATGGTGAGACAGGTACAGACAGACCATGATGTCACCATCTCTTCAACCTCACAGCATTTACAGAAAGAAGCCCTCTTTCCATAGATAAAATTTGAGACTGATAAATTGATCATTATTAGTAAGACTAAACATCATCTTTATGTATCGTGCTTGACATTATCACATTAAAATTGTGCTCAGATGCATTACTGTATTTTATGTGTAGATGAAAGGTGTCATGCTACTTTTCTCAAAATCAAAATACTTTTCCTATATTATAGAAACAACTAAGAGTTTATTGTTAAGTTGTTACGTAAAAGCTTCCCTCTTCATGAGCTCACTTTCCTTCATAAAAAATGTCTTTCCTCATCTCTAATTTCCTCTGAAGCCAAACCCTCCTCCTTCTTTTCATTCACTTCTTAAAGAAGCACTCTGCATTTGTGCTCTATTTTGTCAGCCAACATTTTCATCTTTCTGTAATGTTTCACCTCCATCATTCTACTGACATGACTAGTAGCTCTTGACTATCTAACCCAGTGGGCTCTTACCAGTCTTCACCCTGCATGGTTTTCGACCAGACTCAGTTATTTGGTCACATTCTCCATCAGAAAACACTCTCCTGACTTCTTTGACTCTCCATTTTCCTCATTTAGTCCTGACTTCCCAATTCTCAAGCTTTTGAATTTCCTACCTATGCAAAGCAAGCCTTCCTCAGATTCTGTGTCCCACCCTTGTCAGTCTGGCTCTCCATGCCCTCCCCCGAGACCCAGGGCCCCTATTGTCTGCATTTTCATTATTACCTTTATCCTAATGACTCCCACATCCTTCACTCCAGTCCTCCTGTCCCAAACTGAGCTCCACTCCCCAGTTGTCCCTTTGAGTGTCCACATGAATTTCCCAAGTGCACCTCAAATTCAACTTTTCCAAAAGCAAAGCCATTGTCTTTCTCTTCTCAGCTTCTCCCCACCCTCAACTTGGGGGCAACTCCTCCCTCGGAGTTCTGAGCCTTGGTTAATGGCAGTCCTAGCCAGCTGTTTATTTTTAATCATACAGGGGACATATTTGACCCTCACCCTCACATTCACTCAGTGACCAACTTCTCTGGTGCTTTCCTCAGCTCCCCATTCACAGTTGTTGACCTTTCTCATGTCACTCTCAGCTTCAGTCTCGTAGGTGTTCATTTGAGCTTCCGGAAAAGCTTTCTACCTTGCATCTCTTCCCTGAAATCCTTCCCGTTTCCTAACTTTTTCATCATGCCCAGAAACAAATTCTTAAAGCCCTGGTAGAATCCCATTCACCAGCTATCTACTGAAGATCTGCTGTGTGCCAGGCCTGGGTTAGCCCTTGGGGTGTATGAGTGAACAAAGCAGACAACAAGCCTCACCTGGTGGACCTGTGTTCTACTGAGAGCACACAGACAACAAGCAATAAGCATACAGCATCAATTCCCTCCTCAAACATCTTCACTGGCTACTCATTTCTGCCTACCCACCCTCCACCATAAAAATAAAATCCAGAGCTTCCCTGGTGGCGCAGTGGTTGAGAGTCCGCCTGCCGATGCAGGGGACGCGGGTTCGTGCCCCGGTCTGGGAGGATCCCACATGCCGCGGAGCGGCTGGGCCCGTGAGCCATGGCCGCTGAGCCTGCGCGTCCGGAGCCTGTGCTCCGCAACGGGAGCGGAGCCCGTGCTCTGCGCCGCGAGAGGCCACAACAGTGGGAGGCTCGCGTACCACAAAAAAAAAAAAAATAAAAAAATAAAAAAAAATAAAATAAAATCCAAACTTTGAGGCATGATGGTGTTCAAGATTCTCCAAAGCCAAGTGCCTGATTTCCAGGTGTCTCACACTGTATCCCTCCTCACTGGACCATTCACCGTTTCTCAGGCACACCCACCATAGCCCACCTCCCAGCCTTTGCCCAGGCTGTTTCCTCAGCCTAGATTGCCCTTCTCCTCCATACCTACAAAATAGCCCTCATTCTTTGAAATTCTACATAGATGTTATTTTCTCTATAAAGCCTTTCTCTCCTGAAAGCCCTGGACACCCATCAAAATGAATCATTTATTTTATGGAAGTTTACAGTATGTTTATTTATCCTATCAATCATTTTACACTTACAAAACGAGTTGTGAGGCACAGTGCTAGGTCTCTCTCTCTCTCTCTCTCTCTCTATATATATATATAAAAAATTATATATATATTAATTATATATATAATTATATACACACATGTATATATACACACCCAGCAACTACTTCATTTTGTTCTGTATTACATTTATTTATACATCTCCACCCTCCCTTCCATAAACACAGTAAATTGTAAGATTCTTCAGAATAGGACTTGTTCTTTTTCCTATTTATATCCCCACCACATTGTGTTGAACATAGCTGTTGAATGAATGAATAGAAGACTAAATATATATTAGTACTGTGGTAATATTGAGTGTGATCATGACAATCTGATTATTTAGTGAATCTAGGTAATAAAACAGTCTTTGGATAAAAGTGCCATCAGTTGAGGTGATTTTCTTCTTTAAGGATGATGGGTGTTATTTTTCAATTATCACCAATTAATATGCACGGAGTGTTCACAGGATGACTGACACTGATCCTAGGGGGGCTCTGTGGAATATTACTGAGGTGAGCCTTGTTCTCCAGTGCTCTGAGAGAAGTAATTTATATTTATATTCTTGGTGTCAGTATGAAAATTAGTATATCTCTAGGAGCATAAAGAAACCAGCTAGTTAAAGTAAAGGCCACTAAAGTAGTTCAGAACAGGTATGTCTCTCTTTAAAAAAGTCATTAGGCAAAGAGTCAAACTAATAGTGGGATGTCTTAGGGAGAAAGTATTCTAATCCCCAAACAAAAGAGTTTTCAAACAGATCATTATAAGCTGCCTTTAAAAATCAGCCCTGGGCTTCCCTGGTGGCGCAGTGGTTGAGAGTCCGCCTGCCGATGCAGGGGACACGGGTTCGTGCCCCGGTCCGGGAAGATCCCACATGCCGCGGAGCGGCTAGGCCCGTGGGCCATGGCTGCTGAGCCTGTGCATCCAGAGCCTGTGCTCCGCAACGGAAGAGGCCACGACAGTGAAAGGCCCACGTACCACCAAAAAAAAAAAAAAAAAAAAAAATCAGCCCTAACCACCCTCTAAGCCCCTCATGTCATTTGGTTTACCGGTATTATCTTTCTACATAATGCTAGAAATGCATTTTTCCCTTAAAGCGAGTGTATGACTGAGCCCCATGAAAGACTGGGAAATTCTGTCAGCCCACAGGTTTTAAATCAATCCAAAGTAGTAATGCTGCAGCCAGAACCTCAACAGCTGGTGGGCCGAAGCTCCAGAGAGGGCAGAATCTAATGGAGGATGGGGGGGTGTCTCAAAGACATGTCAAGAAACAAAATCATAATTTGCTTTATTTCCTACTTAATAGATATTATTCCCACAGGAACTTCCTTCTTCTCATTCTCCACCTGGAAAACTCCTACTCACTTCTTTGTCAGTTCTTGAATGTCATTATCACTGGGAAGCCTTCCTAACCCCTATCAAAGTTAGCTATGCCCTCTTCTGCGCTGGTGCAACACCCAGAACATAAATGCTGAATGGCACAGATCTCCTGGGATGGTAGCCTCATCAACGTCAAAGGCTATTTCTTATTCGCCACATTATCCCCAGAAGCTACCCAGTGCTGGTGCCTAGTAAATGCTAAATAAATGCAAAGAATTCATGTTTCAGGTCAAGGAAGAAAAACGGCATTCACTACTGAATACAGATTCCTACATACCTCTATGTGAATATATTTAATGTTAATAATCCAGGAAACCAAACTTCTCCCATTCCATTTTCTGGTTCGGCAACACTAGCTCCAGAGTGGGCTGTCACAGCTTTGCAGGCTGCAAGTAGGTTGCCATGGAAACAAGGCTCTGGTTGGAGGCTCTGGCTAAAGAGCCCTTCTCAACTCAAATGAAGCTGCAGAAATGCAAAGGGAATTTTGGTTCCCCCTCCTTCTCTCCTTTTCTCCCAAACCTTCGACTCATTTGAACAACTTGAAAGCTGAAACCAGCTGAGTTCTGGGAGCCAGTTCTCCTATAACTCCATATTCTCCTGGAATGGCCTTGCCCACACAGAACAATGCAGATTTAGCTCCGGACTATTTTTAATGCCTCTGCGCTTCCTTTACCTTCCCTTTTGCCTTTTGTTGTTATTCTTGCTCCTCCTTCCACTTTGCCTCATTCTCAATATCACAAAGAACTGCCCCAAGTATGTGCATTAACAACCTGTATCTTCTTGCTGTCTATCATCATCAAGCAGAAGCTACCCCTCAGTCCTAAAATAGCAGGGAAATTAATAGGGCAGATGTGGCGGGGAACTGTTGAAAGAACCCTTTCCCTCGCACAGAAGCCAGGTACCTTGTTGCAGTCCACTAGAGAGCCATGGTCAAAAACTTGTTAAGTCATCCAGGAAACAGCCTCCTCCTCCCTGTTCTATGTGGCACCAGAAAGCAGTAATGCTTCGCTGATGTTTATTTGCTCCACTTTACACCAAAAGAAGCAGCAACATGGCCTCAGAGCTGGAAAATGGAGCAGCAGTGAAGCTCCTATCTCTGATCTGGTGCTGGAAAGTGCCCTAGAAGTATGTTTGTGTGATGCCTTGATATTTAATTGAAGTATTAAAATGCTGAGCTGCAACAATGATACTCACCTTAAAACATTCTCAAGTACCCGGATGAAATTTAAACATTGGGAAATTTTACATAAAGATAGTATGGAAACCAGGCATTGAGAAGCCTGACAGTGCCCTTGAGGCCCACTGGTTATCAAGTCACCCGCCCACCATCTTTCCACAAAGGGCTTTCTCCTCCCCTCAGGCATCCCAAAGGGGTTTTCTTGATCTGGCTTCACACAAAGCTAAAAATCCAAGGCAAAACCCTGACAGAAACTTACTTCCACAATCAAACTGAAAAGACCTTCCTAAGGCTAGTTCCCAGGAGTTATTTAATTCTCTCAGCTCCTGGGTTTCTTTTTCCTTTTCTTAAATAAGCTTATTATTTTGATGCAATATTCATGACTCCCAGACACAGGAGGGCCCTCCATTGCAGAAAGACAGCACTTCCTTCTACAATGAGTTTCCCCCTTCTTATCTCACTCACACAGGCTCTGCCTCTCAGTTTTTCTAAGTTGGTGTCTGCCTTAGCTTTCCTCTTAGCTGCAGGAATTCGATGGGAGAAGCCCATCCATTAGAAGTGCCCAGCCAGGGCTTCCCTGGTGGCGCAGTGGTTGAGAATCTGCCTGCTAATGCAGGGGACACGGGTTCGAGCCCTGATCTGGGAGGATCCCACATGCCGCGGAGCAACTAGGCCCGTGAGCCACAACTACTGAGCCTGCACGTCTGGAGCCTGTGCTCTGCAGCAAGAGAGGCCGCAATAGTGAGAGGCCCGCGCACCGCGATGAAGAGTAGTCCCCGCTTGCCACAACTAGAGAAAGCCCTCGCACAGAAACGAAGACCCAGCACAGCAACAATAAATAAATTAATTAATTAATAAACTCCTACCCCCAACATCTAAAAAAAAAAAAAAAAAAGTCAGGTGTAGTAGACATTGTTCACTACCTTCCAAGCATCATTTCCCACATCCCGGTCATGAGCCAGAGTTTTATGTGAATATCCCACCCCACCCCATGGCCACAGACTTTGGGGGAAGCCAACTCTGCCTCCAGCTTCAAGTACAAAAAAAAAAAAAAAAAAAAAAAAAAAGTGCCCAGCCATTAGAAAGAGGGCTTCCACCCGACCGGACGATGTGTTCCAGCTGTACCGGATGAAGACAGTTCCTGGGCACAGGCTCCTGCCTCCTGGTAGGGATCCTTAGCAAGGACCCCTCTCTCTCTTCTGAACTGAGCTCAGCAGATCTAACACCAATCTGTCCTGTGATCATGGTTTTGTTTGTTTTTGGTTTAGTTTATTATTGTCACTGCTGCTGCTGTCTTCTTCATGTAAGGAGCAGCCTTGCCGGTGTCAGACATCGGCGTTGACCTTACACACTATGTAAACCACATGTGAGCTTTATGAGGATCTTCAAATTTCAATCATGACTCAGAGATAGAGTCACCAGCCAACCTCATAATCCTGCAGAGGTGAAGGGAGTTCTAGGTGCCTTATAGGAAGGACACCGGGTAAAAGATCGAGAGATATATGCTCCTTATAAAAAGGCCAGTGACCCTGAACAGGTGATACCCACCCTGTTTCCTCAGCAGGGAAATGAAAAGATGAGCCCAGGTGACCCTGAAGTCAGGAAAAGGGCATTTTGGAGAAACATGGCCCTTGAGGTCAGATGGACCTGGGTGTGCGGTGGGACGGCCATGTGCTGGTGGGCAAGATGCTATCTCCTCTGAGCCTCAAGTTTCTCATCTGCCCACTCTGACATTTTATGAGGTTTGGGGTGAAAATTCAGGGAGATAGCATTTTACTACTCGTAGCAGAAAAGAAATGCTCTGGGAAAGTTAGTTTCCGCCTCCGTCTCCTTCCCTTCCTCCAGCTCTTCCAAAGCTTCTATTAGCTTTCACATCCGAGAGGCCTTGACGTTAGGTGGAAAGACAGGCTATGGCGTATATTCTGAATGTCCCTTTCAAGAGTCTGGGTTTTGTGGTGAGGACCCAAATTTAACCCGGGAGGGAGGTTAAACTGTCAAGTTTGAAGCTGGGGGAGAACGGGAATGGTTCCCTTTTGGTGGAACAGAACAGCTCACAGATGCTGTCGACAGGGTTGAAGGAGATGCAAGCAAACGAGAGGACCTCTCGACCCACTTAGCACAGAGCTGGCAGTTTCATTTCTTGGCTCGAGCAGAGGCATAAAAGCTGAGGGAAAGAGGTACCGCTGCTACCTGGAGCACTTTGGGGTTATTGGGTTAAAAAAGAGATCGATGGGAACCCTACTGTTACCTGCCAAATCCCATTCTCCTTGAGCCAAAGTGGTTTTAAAACAAGTTGCAATGAGGAGGTGGTGAGGGTAAGCCCTGTATTACAGAGGGACTGAGAGAAGGCCCCGTGAGTTAATATGGACAGCCAGAGGCTTGGAGTAGGAGGGAGATGGGGACCAGAAGTGACAGGAGCCACGTCTCACCTATTCTTCGAGAGGCAGAACACGAAGCCACTCAAAGCAAAACTCAGAGAGTGGAACTGTCTTTGCTTCAACCCAGTTAGTCATAATATCCGGGGACACTAGAGCAGAGCAACAGCAGCTCAGAAGTACTTGATTGGTGCTAGAATGTGGCAGCAGGGCCGAGCCTCAACTTGCAAGGTCAAGGGTGCTAGAGAGAAGACTTTTAAGGAGTCAAGTGGGGACACTCCCATCTCTCTCTGCCCTATCCCACCCCTCACCAGCCCCCAACCCCACATTCAGCTCAGAGGCCTGCTGGTCAGGCTAGGGCCACACTCCTCATCCTGGTGATTTGACCACTCATGTCACCCCTTGGGAGTTTTTTTGTTCATTTTTTTTTTTTTTGCTTTTGGCCACCCTACACTCCTTCTTACTTCACAGGGGCCAGCGTTCTGTCCAGACATTACCTAACTCATCAGATTCACTGCATTCCCGCAAGGGAGGTGACAGGAATTATCCTCCTTGTTGCAAGGAACAGGAGGCAGAAATGCCCAGGATCTAAAAGGTCTTCTCAAGCTGCTTGCAGTAAATTATGGGAAAGGCTGAGAGAGAAGATCCAATGAGATAGTGAGAATCAAAACACTAAACTGCATTGCCTCTTCTGGACCCCTCCCCCTTCTTCCTTCTAGGGATGCCCATGGCTGAAGTACTCCTTGGAGCGCTAGCCCCCAGCTTCAAGGCCAGGACACCTCTCAACATCTCAGGGAATGCCCAGTGCAGTAGTCTCTGCCTCACTTAGTTTAAAGCCACACATAACCACATGCAGCTGGACTTGACCATAGGGTCAGTTACCAGGTGGGAGAGAAGAAACATTCTTCTGCAAGGTTTCATAGAGGGAGTCAAGGAAACCAATATATGCTGAATAGAAAGCATTGTCAGTGGTCCTAAGCAAACCCTCACGGTACATATGCTATGGCTTCATTTCAACAGTCAGTGGGAAAAATGGAACGTCAACACAAATTTGCACAAAAATTTTCAAAGCGTTCATTTACAACAAAGGAGAAAAACAGACCAAATAATAATCATTATTGGACTTTCATTTCCACTAATGACAATTAATATCCAACAACTGCCCAACACCTTTTATGCTTTACTGAGTTCTTGCATATATGTTGGAATATCTGCTCCTCATCAGAACCCCAGAGAGGAAGTAGGGTAGGTACTATTTTTCCCTTTTTACAGACGAGATAGGCAACAGAAGCTCCAAAATACACAACCCTAAGCCAGCATCCCAAAGATGGTGACCACAGATCATGGAAGGCAGACCCTCACATTCCTACCCCATCTTCCTCACCCCAACCCAGTGGCTCCCAGTGGCCCACGGACTACTTCTTCCTTTGTGTTAAGAGCTCAGGGTTCTTGACATCAGACTTTCTCGACAGCAGCTATCCATTTCAAGCTGCACCTTACCCACCCTGGCTCTGTGAGCTGATTACATCTTGGTCAATGGTGCAGCAAGCGATTGGCATGGCCAAGCCATCAGGAGGCCTCAGCATCCACTTGTGAGCTAACCCCAGGCAGGAAACCAAATTCAGTGGCTGATCAGTGAGGAGACGAGAAGTAAGAGAATTAAGCCCCAGAGTGGCGAGTCTGTTTCCATCTTGCCTAGGAAGGGACAGGTCCATTGTGTAAAAGGTTTGATTCAAGGGCATTTAATTTTGTTCTCTCCAATAGAGACATTTTCAAGGAAGCCTTGCAGCCGCATATCTGGTTATCTCAGGACTTTAAGAGCTGCTTCCCACTGTGGGCTTGACTCTTCCTTCCAAGTAAACCACCGTCCTCTTTCTAAGAAGCACAGGGCATAGTTCCTCATCTTTTCCCTGCCAGATGGACACATGAGCTTAAAGCAGGTAGCCAGAATCCTGGGTAGGAGGCTCAACCTGCCAGTGGAGCCCCAACTCTCCTCACTTGCCCTGCATTTATGTGTTTTCACCTCACTCCGTCCTCACAAGAAGCGTCTGGGAGATAATGAAACTGGGGCTGATAGAAGTTCAATAGCATGTTCCAGGCTAAATTGTTCAAGTCATTCTCACTTCAGTCTTTCCTCTGCCTCCTATTGCAGATGGATCCCCTCCCTCCAAATTCACTCCAAAAGAAAAAAGATGAAGGCTCTCGAGACCCCATCACAGATTTGGTGAAGGTGTGAGTGTGAGCCTGATGTTGCTTTGGCTAAACTCGGTAGTATCATCTCAGATTTGAGCTTGGGAGGAATGTAGTAATGAGGGATTTCTCTATCTGATGTATATTGCCTGAAGCATTTTGCTAACAGCTACCACAGAAGCCACTGCCCAGAGGAACAAGAGGACAAAGGTAGGGAAGGCAAATTCTTTTTTTAAAATCGGGTAAAAGTTCTCTTTATTATCAATTAGAAGGTTTTTAGGATTCCCTGGCACGTTTTTTGGTTTTGGTTTTGGTTTTTTTTGCGGTACGCGGGCCTCTCACCGTTGTGGCCTCTCCCGTTGCGGAGCACAGGCTCCGGGCGCG